>NW_023505368.1:0-35000 GCF_004664715.2 Peromyscus leucopus | reverse complement strand
AGACTTGCACAGCCACTATGGGAATCAGTGTGGTGGTTTCTCATGAAGATGAGAATTGATCTACTGCAAGACCAGCTATACCGCTCTTGGGCATATACTCAAAGGATGCTTCATCCTACCCTAGAGACACTTCCTCAACCCCATTCATTGCTGCAAACTAGATGTCCCTCAAAGGATCAATGGATAAGAAAATGTGACACATTTACACAATGGAATATTACTCAGCCATTGAAAAAATGAAATAAATAGTCAGGCAGTGATGCCATATGCCTTTAATCCCAGCACTCGGGAGGTAGAGGCAAGCGGATCTCTGTGAGTTCAAGCCAGCCTGGGTTTATAGAACTAGTTCCAGGACAGCTGGGGCTACACAAAGAAACCCTGTCTCAAAAAAACAAAAACAAACAAACAAACAATGACAACAAAAGAACAAAAAGAAAAGAAAAAATTGCAGGCAAATGGAAGGAACTAGAAAAAAATCATCCTGAGTGAAGTAACCCAGACCCAGAAAGACAAATGGGTATTAGCTTATATGTAGATATTAGCTGTTAAGTCAATAATAACCAAGCTATAATTTGTAGAACCACAGAAGTTAGGTATAGGGTAAGGGATGGGGTGTGTGTATGGGGTGGGGGCAGACAGATCTCCCTAGGAAAGGGAAATAGAATAACAGATAGGTATAGATGGATGGTGAAACACTGGAACCTGAGAATCAAATGGGCGGGATGAAGAGGGGGATGAGAAAGGGAATATGGAAAGAGACAGCTGAAATTAAGGGCCATTTGAGGGGTAGTATAAATCCTAATACAGTAGAAGCTTTATAAAATTCTATACATATATGAAGGTGATTTAAATGAAATTATCAAATAACAGGGAAGACAGAGTCCAACTGGACATCTCGTCACCAAATGAAGCTTTCAGTACTGGGAATGGGTTACATCTCATTGAGTTGTTGGCCAAGGGGGTCCCATGGGAATCCCCAAATAACTTAGGTTCTTGCCAAGACTATATTTGTCTCTCCACAAGCTGATGGTTAGGCCGCTTTGCTGAAGATGACGTCTACACAACTCACTGAACATGGAGAAGTCAACTGGTGCCTCCAGAGAGCCTCCCCCATATATCTAGTGCTTTTGTACAGGAAGCTACTCCACACACTGTCAAAGAGATGCATAAACACCAACCCAGCCACAAACGCTTTCATCTGAAAATTGTGTCCTGCCTGCAAGATGTGCTGGTGCAGTGGTGGCCGTCTTAGTTACGGTCACTATTGCTTTGATGAAACATCATGACCAAAAGCAAGTTGGGGAGGAAGGGTTTATCTCCCTTACTCTTCCACATCACAGTTCACCATCAAAGGAAGTCAGGACAGGAATCCAAGTGGGGCAGGAACTTGGAGGCTGCAGCTGATGCAGAAGCCATGGTGCTGCTTACTGACTTGCTCAACTTGCTCCTCATGGCTTGCTCCTCATGGCTTGCTCCTCATGCTTGCTCTCCTCATGGCTTGCCTCCTCATGGCTTGCTCCTCATGGCTTGCTCGGCCTGCTTTCTTATAGAACCCAGCAGTTCAGGAATGACTCCACCCACAATGGGCTGGGCCCCCCACCCCCATCAATCACGAATTAAGAAAAATTCTTACAGCTGGATCTTATGGAGACATTTCCTCAACTGAAGTTTCCTCCTTTCAGATAACTCTAGCTTGTGTCAAATTAGCACAAGACTAGCCAGCAGAGTGGCACGAGACTGTGGGAGTAACCAACCGATTTGACTTAAGGCCCCCTCCAGGAGAGTGAACCCATACTTGACACAGATTGGGTGACCAAAAACCTGAGACTAGATAGCCCAGGAGGGACCTAGAGGAAAACCAAATACTACTGTTCTAAAAAAAAAAAAAAAAGTACCAATAAAATGACTCTTAAAACAGTGGTTCTCGGCTGGAGAGATGGCTCAGAGGTTAAGAGCACTGGCTGCTCTTCCAAGAGGTCCTGAGTTCAATTCCCAGCACCCACATGGTGGCTCACAACCATCTATAATGAGATCTAGTGCCCTCTTCTGGTGTGCTGGCAGAACATTGTATACATAATAAATAAATAAATCTTAAAAAAAAAAACAAAAAACAAAACAAACAGTGGTTCTCGGCTGAGAGATGCTCAGAGGTTAAGAGCACTGACTGTTCTTCCAGAGGTCCTGAGTTCAATTCCCAGGAACCACATGGTGGCTCACGACCACCTAATGAGATCTGATGCCCTCTTCTGGTGTGCAGGCGTACATGCAGGTAGAACACTGTACATGTAATAAATAAATAAATCTTTAAAACAAAACAAAATAGTGGTTCTCAACCTTCCTAATGCTCTGCAACCCTTCAACATAGTTCCTCATGTTGTGGTCACCTCCAACCATAAAATTATTTCATTGCTACTTCACAACTGTAATTTTGCTGTTGTTATGAATTGTAATGTAAATATCAGTTATGCAGGATGTCTGATATGCAACCCCAAAGAGGTCACAACCTACAGGTTGAGAACCACTGTCTAATGACATTCTACTATACTCATAGATCAGTGCCTTGCTCAGCCATTATCAGAGACGCTTCCTCCTGCAGCAGATGGGAACAAGTACAGAGACCCACAGACAGCCGTTATACAGAGAGTAGAGACCTTGGAAAACTCAGCCTTAAATGGGACGTCTCCATCAAATCTCTTCCCTCAGGACCCAGGGAACCCCGTGGAAGGGGGTGCGGAAAGAGTGTCCTTTATGTATATATTATGGCTTCCAGTTCACAAAGACATTTAAAAAAAAACCCACAAAATTTATGGGATTTCTGAGTGTGCAATCAAGTGGTTCTGTGTCTGTACCTGTTTCTCTTGCCTTTTCTAGGGCTCTTTTCCTTGTTTGCTTTGTCCTATTCGGATGTATTAGTTTTTTGTTTTATCTTATATTTTATTTTACTATTAAAAACAAAGCAAAAAGTTGACTTTTGTGTGTTTTCAGGGCTTCTACAGAACAGGGCAACGTGATGACTAGATACAACAACCCAGTCAGCTTGAGAGAGAGTGTGATGGTAGCTGTGAGGCTTGGAAATGATTGTGTGGGTCCTGGAGCCACTGAATGCTTTACAAGTGGAACACATGACTAGTAAGGTTTTATTTGGGAACCACGAGGCTTGTGTAGAATACTTAGCTATTATAGATGACTGACCTGGAAGATACTCCAGTTGGCTTTGTCCTGACAGATCATGTCTTCAGAGAGTGGGGGGAAGGTGCCAGAATCTTGATAGACTGTCAGCACCTTAGTTCCATCTAGTACATGGGAGCATCATGATGTCAATACAGGTCCATGAGGTGTGTAGTAGAACTTCATGGGCCTAGGGTCCAAACATGTGTGTAGTATTCATTTAAAAATAACCATTTCTTGGTCCATTGAGATGGTTCAGTGGGTAAAGGTGCTGCCAGGCCTGATGGCCTAAATTTGATCCTCAGGACATGGAAGGAGACAGCTGACTCCCACAACTTGTCCTCTGACCTCTACACAGTAAGGAATAAATGGAAGAACACAAACAAACAAACAACAAACAAACCAAACAAAGCAAAACCCCAATGATTTCTTGCATAGACACTAGTTCCTCTTTTGCATCAACAGATACTTGCCTTGTGTCCAATGCTGACTGCTCTACTGATAAACACTGGAATAAGACACAGAAACGAGTAATTATCAACTGGTGATGGGGGTGGGATCCATGGTCTCAATTGCGCTACCACTGAGCTAGCCCCCTCAGACCTAGTTTTGGGGGGAGGAGGTTGAGAGAGGGTCTTGCTATGTAGCCCGGCTGACCTTGAACTCATGACCCTCCTGCTTCAGTCTCCTGAGTTGCTGGAATAGCAGGCCTGTGTGTTCCACCATGACCTGCAAGAAACTTCCAAAAAGTGGAGTTTAGATATGAAGCCAAAGGTATTGTGTTGTACCCGTTTTGCAAAACCCCCAGAGACCACCAAGGAGCCGGTTTCCGATGCAATCACATAAGGGTCCTTTTCTTGTCAGGTTCGAACCTGGACCACCACCAGGAAGATGGAGGGAAATGTGGCAGCCCAAAGGTAGAGAGTTTTTATAGGGAAAACCCGCAAGCCAGAATTACATGCTTTGGCGACTTTGAGATTGGTAGAAGGGATATGGGGCAAGGTGATTTTTTGAAACTATTGGTCTAGACTTTTGGCGCAAAACCACATTTGAAACTATTGGGTTGGACTTTTACAGGGAACCACAACTTGCTGAGCAGGATTATCTGGGGCTGCTCACAGGATTATCTAGGATCTCCAAGAGCCATAAACCGCAGATAGAATGTCTGCAGGAGCATACTGCTCTGTATCTGTTTGAGTTGTCACGGCACATTCCTGAGGTTCTTCCTGGAACTGAGTACAGCAGATGGTCTAAGATGGCGGCCCTCCCTAAGGTGGAGTCTGTATTACCTTCACACTGGCACAGGGACATGACAGAGCCTGGAAAATTAGTCCATGAAGGAAAGGTGACTGAAAAGACTGATTTTAGATTAAGGACCAGGCTCAGTCGGTAAGAGTGCTTGCCAAGCACACATGAAGCTCTGGGTCTCATGCCTGGCACCACAGAAAGTGAGGCATGATGGCACATAACTATCATCCTAGTACCTGGGAGGTGGAAGTGGAGGACCAGAGTGTAAGGCCATGCTTAGTTACATACGGAGTTCGTAGCCAGCCTGGGCTACATAAGAGTCTGTCTTAAAATAACAAACTAACAAAAAAAATCTGTTAATGGTCTAGCCTGGGTGACTGAGAGCGTGAGCAAGAAAGCTGTTCTTCAGTGTTGTGTATACATGCATGTGCACATGTATGTGTGTTCCTATGTGCTTGAGTGCACACATATACGAAACTAGGTGGGCATGTGGAGGCTAGAGGGCACGCTCAGTGTTACCTTCAGAAATGCCATCCACCTCCTTTGAGACTGGGTGTAGCATAAATCTTAAAAGGTCTTATTAATAAAAACAAACCTGGGAGCCAGGTATTGGGTGAATGCTGGAAGATCAGAGAAACAGAACAAGCCACATCCAACCTCACCTTGCCAATTCCTCAGCTGATCCTGTTTCCTCAAACTGAAAAGCCTTTGAGTTTTCAACCAAATGGATCTCAGCTGAACTGCTGCTAAAAGCCAAAAGCTTAACCAGGCTCTAGTTCCTGGTCCTCACGCCTTATACACCTTTCTTCCTGCCATCACTTCCTGGGATTAAAGGTGTGTCACCATGCCTGTTTCCAGTGTGGCTTTGAACTCACAGAGATCCATCTGCTGTTCTGTTTTCTGACCCTCAGATAAGTCTATTGGGGTGCACGATATATCAACCACAACTGGTTCTCTCACTGTCTGGAGCTTGCTGAACAGGCTAGGCTGGTTGACCCCTGAGCCCCAGGGAGCCTCTCCTCTTTGTTCCCCCATCGCTAGGGTTATACATGTGTCCGGCCACCATGCTGGGCACTTTATTTTCTTTTTCCATTTTTCAGGTTTCTTGTGTGCATCCACACGTGCATGTGTGTGTGTGATAAATGGATATGTATGTGGGCATTTTCATGTGTGGGCTCCATTAGGTCTCAAACCTAGGACAAATAGCTGAGGTACCTTGTAACATGAATTCCAAATGGTCTTTTAATAAAAAAAACCCAGAACCAGATATTAGGGTAAATGCTGAAAGATCAGAGAGACAAAGGAACAAGCCATTGCCACATCTCACCTCACCAACTCCACGAATCCTCTGACTGAAATCCTCTGAGTCCTCACCTGAAGGCTCCAGCTGAAAAAGCCTTTAGTTCCTGTCTCCTCACACCTTATAAACCTTTCTCCGTCTGTGGGGCGTTTACCCACCACCCCCACAGCTCCCCAGAGTTTTCTTGAGTGCAAGCAGCAGGAAATATTAGAAGGATTTATTGCAGAGAATCTTGCGGAGATAAACAGATAGAAAATAAAGGATAGCCTCGAAGGGCCTGGAACCTATTCCAACAGCCCCCGACTGTCTCTGCCCAGGGTTTTTATAGAGACGCCAAGGGGGGAGCAAAAGACCTCCTCCCCCAGCACAGCCAAGTGCAGACCATCTCAGACACCTGCACTCAGGTCCGTGGTCCTAATCATCCTCTATTCGGACCTGCTGGGTAAAGCCATGAGGAACCCGAGAACAGGCTCCCACATCCGTCCAGCTATCATTTCCTTCTTAGTGTTGAGATTAAAGGCATGTGTGCTTTCCCAGTACTGGGATTAAAAGTGTGTGCCACCACTGCCTGGCTCTGTTTCTCTCCTAGACTGAGTCAATCTCATGTAGTCCAGGGTGGCTGTGACTCAAAAGAGATCCAGATGGATCTCTGCCTCCCAAGTGCTAGGATTAAAGGTGTGTGCCACCATTGCCTGGCATCTATGTTTTAATCTAGTGGCTTCTTCTGTTGTCTGGTCTTCAGGTAATTTTTATTAGAGTACACAATACTTCACCACAGTACCCTATTTAACACAATCAAAGCAGACCTGGCCACCAGATCCTCCAGTACCCCTCAGTCCCTACCTGTTTCAGGGTATGGCTGGCATACCACCCCCCTACCCTGAACTCTCCAGCCCAGGGCCGGGGCTGCCTTCGCCAGTGGCTCTTCCCTATATTATGCTGGCTTTTTGTTTTGTTTTTGTTTTCGAGACAGGGTTTTCTCTGTGTAGCTTTGCACCTTTCCTGGAACTCGCTTTGTAGACCAGGCTGGTCTCCAACTCATAGAGATCCACTGCCTCTGCCTCCCGAGTGCTGGGATTAAAGGCGTGCGCCACCACTGCCCCGCTATGCTGGCTTTTTTTTTTTTTTTTTAATCCTCTTTCCCTTTTCTCTCTTGGCTGCTGTATCTGGTTTCCTCTCTCCCCTCTCCTTCCCACCTCCTCACATGGCTTGGCTCAGGGTCATGTCCATTCTGAACTCTCCCAGATGTCTCCGCCTCTGGCTATCCTGTCCTCATATCTACAACACACTTTCTCCTCCACCATACCCAGGATCAGTCGTGTCCTCCCCCCACCGAACCCCCCCTCTGTTTTTCTTTCTTTTCCTTTCATTTGGTGCTGAAACCAGGAAGTGGAATATATGCGTTTCTTTTCCAAGGGACTCAGCTGCTCTGAACCGAGCTGCTGAACTGACTCTCCTAAGATATGTACAGATCAGATCATTTGTTTCCGCTGGCTTTTGCCACCCACCATATTTGGCCTCATTCCAAATTCCAGAGCACGCCTTTCCTCCTGTATTGGTCTCTGGCTCCTAGAGCCTCCTTCACCCACGAGGCCATCTCTCTCTAATGGACGAGCGTCACCCTGAGCTACCCGCTTTGATGACTATGATTACTACAAAAGTCACGCCAGTGTGCTAGGAAACTCCTCTCACCCCCGCTGGGCTCCAGTCGCAAGACAAGAGACTCCTTTTTCTCTATGATTCGGAACATTTCTCTCTGATGTTTCCCATTCTACTTGGAGACACCCTGGATAGAAATTCTTGGGGTTTAGGTGGAAGCCCCACCTGGACCTCACCTCTCTCTCCAGACACCCCCCCCACCTGCCCACCCCTGAGAAAGCCTGTCAAGTGGTGGCTCCTCCCCCTGAGATGCTGGAGACCACGCCTACAGAGTATTTAAGGTCCGGCCCATAGCCTTGCCTCGTGGCAAGTTTCGCCTCCTTCCCTCAGACCACCCAGGAATGCTTTGCTCAGATTAAAACCTGGACTTTTAATTGGGCCTGATTTGATTTATTGCATCGGCGGAGAAGCCCAATATTGGGGTATGGAAACCTTTCACTTGGCACAAAGACACTTTGCACCTCACTCAGCTAGCTCTCCCTCGCCTCCCCAGGACTCCAGTCCCACCTGCAATCCCACAGCTTCTGCTCTCAGCTCCCTCCTGACATTTCCTCCCCTCCAGCCGGCCTGCTCGGTCCTTTCCTTAGCCCTCCTGGGCCTCTCTTTCCCCGGGGCAGTATGGAATGTCCCAGCAAGGTTCTTCTGTTCACCAGTCAATGAAGGTCTTCACCCAAAACTCTTTTTGAGAAGAGGTTTATTTGAGAAAGAGTCTAGGAGAGTAGCTGCCTCTACCAGGGTGGAGAGAACAGCTCACAACTCACAGGGCAGGGGGGTTTATATATAGGATGTCTAGGGAGCGGAGTCAATTGTGATTGGTTAGTTTTTTCTGCCCAGGGATTGGCCAGTTTTGTGGGCAAGGGGCAGAGATGGCCCTGATGTCAAGGCCAACTGTGTTTCTTTTATTGGCCTTGGCTTTTTGACACTACTCTAAGGCCAGGGCACATTTCTTTCACTGACTCTGATTCTAGGGCCAAGAGTGTTTATTTGGTACTAGTTTTCAGAGTCAGGGCATATTTCCTGGGTTCATTTCTCTGGCCCAGGTCCCCAAACACAGGTTGTGTTTCTTTCCCTGGTCCTGGCCCTAGGGCCAGATTCTGCTGTCCTGCTCTGTGATTGGTTGATTTCACAAGTCAGTTGGACAGAGATGGCTCTGATTCTGAGCTAAACTGTGTTTCTCTCACTGGCCTTATCTGAGCCATCCTCCCTAATTCTGGGCTCCAGGGTCAGGGTGGTTTCTTTAGCCAGCCTTTCCCTACAATTGTGTCTCTTTTTCAGGTTAAGAAAGCAACAACGGTCCTCCAAAATATCTTGGATTAGGATGGATTCTTATATGACGATAAATTCTAAGGTTATAAATATATTACTCATATTAACAGAAATTAACTTACAGATGGACGCCTGACTACTTTTGTCTTTGCCAACTGTGCTCTAATACCAGGCTTCTAGAAACTTTAAATAAGGAACAACACATGCTTTGATGAATAAGGTGTGTTTGATAAATAAGATTATTAAATTCCTAAGGTCGTCTGCTCAGGTTCACAGTAATAGATGTCTTTGCTAACTTTGTTTAGCCTCAGTGTTCGCACGCCGCCTGGAACGGCTTGGCTCAGCTAAGAAACTCCTCAGTCCTGCCTTCCCAAACCCTGGCCTTTCAGAGCAAAACCGCCAGAAGTCCAGTTCCACCCAGTTTGTGCCTGCACTACAGCTCACCCCTCCTCCTCCCCTCAAACCCTACCCTCTCAGAGAAACTGCCCAAAGCCCAGTTCTGCAGCGTTGTGGCCCCAGACCCTGCTCAGCAGCGTTAGCACAATAGCCACCTTGGGGCATCAACCTGTGGGGGCATCACCCTGTGCTCCTACAGGTATTATTTAACAAACCCCCTTTAGAGTGTCCATGTGATTTCTCTCCTGCTGTCTTTCCCAAGAGTCACCCAGGAGTACTTTGCTCAGATTAAACCTGGTCCTTTACTTTAATTCGGCTCAATTTGGCTTACTGCATCGACAGAGAGACCTACTAGGAGTACCCAAAATACCTATATTCATTCAGCTATTTGGATAAGCTGAAGAAACTGATATTCTGTGATGGCTATGCCATAAAAGGAATAAAGTTTTCAGTCTCTCTATTGACTCTATTTATGGTTTAAAGTTTACTGCATCTGTTGGCTTATCTTCAATTAAATCTTTTTAAATTTTAAAAATCAAAAAATTTTAAGGATCAAACTTAACAGGGGGTAAAGCTGTAAAATCCTAATTATAATTAGCTACTCACTTGTACTGTTACATATTCTATTTTAGTGACAGGATTTTATTTAGCCTACTGTATATTTTTAAAGCAAGCAACTAAAAGAAAGTTAGTTTTAGATCAGTTATACTTAATGGATAATGGCTCTCAAACTCTACAGAAATCTGCTGAATATGGCATTAAAATGTTTAATAAAAAAACACTTCCCATGATAGAAAGGAATGCCAATCTTAGGGAAACCTCAGGTCTCAAAAATGGTAACACAAAACTGCTGGGCAAAACTGCCCCATGCCTTGCCCACTGCAAGGACCCTACACACACTGTGACCCTTTTGGGTTGATTGCCCTACTCTGCCTGATCAAAGTGAGGTCAGTTCCCCAAGATCCTCCTCTACAGGGGCATCTCTCAGAGGCAGCCGAAGCCCATGCTACTCTGTGTGGCAGCTGAAGATTAAACACTGTCCTGTATGACAGCCGAAGACTGACCCCCCCCCCAATGAAGCCATTGAGACCATGAGAACCCAGGAGTGGGTAAGTCTCTCATTTTAATTGATACATAGGCCGTTTGGATTGTATCTCTTGCTATAATTTATCCTCTGAAATCTCTGATTATATTGACTGAACAACTGTAGCTTTAACAGCAGCAAACATACCAGCTCCTCCCCAAGGCTACAGCCTGCCTTCTCTTCATATATAAAAATCAGACCTCAGGCCTCACTTTCCTAGAGCTAGTAGGTCTCCACTTGAGGAAGATAGTTTACTTTACCCAGACTCTGAAAGGGTTAAACTCACAGATGATTTAACCCAAAGTCACTTTTGGGTCCCCAAGCTTTTACTTTTTTTCAAGTGTACACCCAAGATAAAAAGTTTCCCTAAACTCCTTAACTTTACCTTCTGTCCCTAGTCTATCTGTCCCAGTAGATTTCAAATTAACTGTAGATTATGCCAACAACTTGCCAGCCCAGATGCTCCCTTGGAATCTGCATCCTAGAAGGCTTCAAAAGTGGCTAGCCGCAGGTGGTCCAGCATCACAGACTGTTACAATGAGGCCTGCACTTCCATAGCCTCAGATGCTCCCACAGAGCCTGGACAGTGAAACAGACTGCACTCCATTTTCTTTCCTCCTAGCCTTTCCAGCATTCCAGCTTTCTTGGTCCCCAACGATAATGCCCCAATGTTAGCAGGAAATAGTAATAGAAAAGATTATTGATAGGTTTTCTGTTCCCTGATAATAGGTTTCTCCATTGATTCGGTAAGCCAGATGAAGCCAAATTAAAAGGTAAAGGACCAGGTACATTGAGCAAAGCACTCCCAGGTGAGTCCTCCAACCCCAGAGACGAGGTGGGGGAAGGGGACAGGAGAGAAATCATGTGGCCTCTCTGAAGGAGGGGGCTTAACTACCCTGTGGGTGTGGGTGATGACACTTCCTCCACAGGCTGGGTTTGTGTCCCATCCTGGTAGGCAGGTCTTGAGCAGCTAGCCGCCGTGGGGAAGAGTCGCCACCACCAGAAATTCGAACTGGACTCCCGCCAGCTTTTCTGAGAGGGAGGGCTTGGAGAGAGAGAACTGGGCCGAGCTGGAGATTGCAGCTGAACACCCGACCTTCTTGGATACACAGGCAGCTGTTCAAATCTGGCTACTTCCTGTTGGCCTGGGATGACATGGGGAGAGGTGTGGTGGTGGGGTGGTGGTGTGTGGTGGTGGTTGGTGGGTGTCAGGAGTCAGTAGGAAGAGGAGTCAGGATCAGTGGGCTCACGTTCAGCTGGAGGTAGGTGAAGAAGCATTTGGTTAACTGCCAACCTAGAGATCTTGGGATCTGTTCCTTGAGGAAGCAGAGAAGCAAGTTGGTAGAAGAAAAAACAGATTATTCATACCAGCCCTATGAATGGGGCTAACCCTGGGAAGAGTGAAGACTGCCAGTCAGAATGGACAGAGATGTGCCCTGGTTGTATTGACGAAGTTCTTCAGTTTGTGGAGTGACTCCATACTAGTTTCCATCAGGCCGGACTCCTTGATACAGTAGCAGCGCTCTCTCATAGGAACATGCAGGTGTCTGTCAAACAGCTGCAACAAGTTTACACATTGGGGTCCTAGCAAAGCTATGGCTTTGGGTTTAAAGGCATGAACATTTTTCCTGTGTCTAGAGAGCCTTTTTAGCCCAATGAAACACACCTCTGTAGATCTATACTAAGAAGACAACCAGAGGAAATGTAAACTCTTTGAGCTTGTGCTGAACAGTAAACAGTCAGCTCTATCAGTTTATCAGAACTCCATGTATCAATGCCAAACACTCAGAACCTCTGAAATTCCAGTGTAACAATAGCATAGAGAGGGAACCAAAGTCCAAAAACCTCTTTATACACCTTCAATCGTTTACTTATACCTTTATAACTTGCATGTATACATCTTAAGTCATTTTCTGTGTTCCTTTAGTAGAAGTTACATCGAACCTGTTTATCCCTTACTATGAAGCCTGTGAACAAGGCAAACCTGTCTGTATTTTAACAAGAAACTTAACTAATGAACTACCAAGGTGCTTGTAGCCTTGGAGGTGGAGAGAGCTGTTAAACTAAAATCTATCATTACCCTAGTCATTAAACACCATCAGATTGAGAAGGAAAAATTTCACCTGTGTAAGCAGAAATGAAACAGTTTATTAAAATGATAGGGTTACCGGCTATCTAGACAGCTACCCCAGGTTCCTCCATGGCCATTGGGACAGAGGTCCCAGGGCAGTATCATTCTTCAGCTGCCAGCCCGGAAGATCTGACAGACTTTCCTGTGGAGTAGGAATTTGGGGAGACTGGCCTAGCTTGTCTTGGCAAGCGGGGCAATCAATTCCCCAGTGACCTGCTTGTCCACAGTCTGGACTGAGCTTGGCTGAGGTGAAAGGCAGTTTTCTGCTCTGTGGCTGGATTTGCTACATTTAAAGCAAGCTCCAGGCGGAAGTTCTTCTGTGCCCATCCATTTCTTTGGAGGAGATAACTGCTGCAAGGAACTGGCATGTCTCTATCATGAAAAGCTTTTTTATTAAACATTTTAAATGCCATATTCTCAGATCTCTGAAGCATTTGAGGGCCATTACTTGTTAAGTATATCTAAACTAGACAAATGTTTGTTTCTAGCTACTTGTTTTAACTTTGATATATTATATATATAAAAATATATCAAATATTTAAAATAAATATATTCAATAAACATATTGAAATAAAATATATCAAAGTTCAGTCTTCGGCTGTCATACATACAGAACAGTGCTTAATCTTCAGCTGCCACACAGAGTAGCATGGGCCTTCGGCTGCCTCTGAGAGATGCTTCCGTAGAGGAGGATCTTGGGGGAACTGACCTCACTTTGATCAGGCAAAGTAGGGCAATCAACCCAAAAGGGTCCACAGTGTGTAGGGTCCTGGCAGCGGGTAAGGCATGGGCAGTTTTGCCCAGCAGTTAGTGTTACCCCATTCTTTGGAATATACATATAAGCTAAATCTGAACATACCAAAGGAGTTGATCCTTTACGACGTGACTGATGGTTTACTTGCATGTCTTATAAGATAAGGATTTTATAGCTTTATCCCTTTAAGGTTAGCCTTAAACAAACAAACAAACAAACAAACAAACAAACAGCTTCTGAATGGAAGCTCTTTTCAAGATAAGACTTTTAACTCATAAACACAGTCCACATAGAGACTGGATCTTTCCTGATCCCTTTATAGTACACCATTATAGAACATAACAGTTTTCTGTATGACTTAGTTTACCCAACTAACTACAGCTTAGCAATGTTAGTAAGAGCAAAGAAGTTAGACATACATTCCTAAACCAGTCTATGTTATCCTGAATAGACCTTAGCTAAGGAGAGACCCTTTGTCAGGCTGCTTAGGTCACCATCTTATTGCATCATAAAATAGGAATACTTTAGTCTCTGGTGTTCAGCTGTGGTCATAAATTCTTATTTCAAGAATGAAGGAGGGAGCTTAACCATAACTTATGGAAGACAAAAGCAAGTTTCAATAGTGTAATCAACTCAGTATCTCTCGAAGGCAAAACCAAATTTTTTTTCATTTATTTATTTATTTTTGGTTTTTTCAAGACAGGGTTTCGCTGTGTAGCTTGCACCTTTCCTGGAACTCACTCTGTAGCCCAGGCTGGCCTCGAACTCACAGAGATCCACCTGCCTCTGCCTCCGAGTGCTGGGATTAAAGGCGTGTGGAGGAGGTCTTAAATACAGGCTTACAGTACAATGGCAGAAATTTGCTATCAATGTTTTACAATCTTGCATCTAAGCTGTTAACACCCATTATGCAGGATACACAGACAAGGTACTTCCCTTAAGCATTCAGGAGGTTGAAACCTGGGAGGGAATTAGCATAAGGAGGATATCAAGGTCACAGTCAGCAGCAAGGCAACAGTTACCCAAAACGGGAGCCAGGGCCCTACAGGTGCCCCTGGCAAAACCAAATTTTAACAGTGTAAACCATTCAGCATCTCTAAAATCAATACCAAGTGGATTACTCTTAGGTTACAAAATCTGACTGCCAGCAAGATACACCCCTGTACATGAATGCATGGAGGTGTAACTTTAATACCTTATCAAACCAGCATTGTTTTAAATCCTATCTTTCATAAATCTTGTTTTCAGGACAGGATGGGAATTATCATACAAGACTCCATCCTAATCCAAAATATCTTGAAGACCTGTTGTCTTCTTGTTGGGCTCACTCCATGTGGTCACCTTTAATCAAGATGGCCGTGAAGTCACATGACCTCCCTCTTCTCTAACCCTAATCAAAATGGTGACTGCCCACGAGGCTGTACTTAATTAAGATGATGGCAGACCAGGTGTTGCTTCCCAGAACAGTTCAATTTGGAGTTACAAGTTTTAAGTTAAATTTTTCTTACAGATTTTTAACCATACCCAATTCCCTCAGCTTTTTTTAAAAGGTAGAACAGCATAAAATAACTTTATATTATTTATACCCAATAGCATCTCTGTTATTGCATCAGATTCAGTGGTCAGAAATCCCAGAGGCAAATTCTGAGCCCAAGCAGTTGCTTGGAATAGTAACAGCTGAGCTAGACACATGGAAAACATAAACTGAGGCATCCAAGACCAGTCAGAAACAAGCATGCAGTGGTCACATACACTCACACATCCAGCTGAGCCTGAAGTAATTCTGTGTGGCTCTCGTGTCCACAAGAAACATACAGGCACAGATCCATACCTGCACAGAAAATAGACAGGTCTTCTCTAACAGTGAGACAAACAAAACTTTCCTTGTGAAACAGATTTTGTTACAAATTACATAGATTTTTAAACCATGTCAGATGAGCAACTAACAAATCCTGAAATAAGAGTTTACATTATAGAGCAGCATGTAAGAAACCATAGGAACCTAATCCCAGCACTCAGGAGGCAGAGACAGGCAGATCTTTGTGAGTTCGAGGCCAGCCTGGCTACAGAGTGATTTCCAGGACAGGCTCCAAAGCTACACAGAGAAACCCTGTCTCAAAAGACCAAAAAAAGAAAAAAAAGAAAAAAAGAAAAAGAAAAAAGAAACCATAGGAACAAAAGATTTAAAGATTTTTAGGAGTGAGGAAGTAGAGCCTTAGAGGTAAGAGTGATAGGAATTCCCACCTTGCCCCTACGGTCGCGCATGCCAGGTGGACACTTAGTTATTTCCGGGTCATACGTCCTGTGTGACCCATGACCCTGTGGCTGTGTGGTTGTGTAAAGCACTGGTGCAACCACGTGATCTATGCACATGCGTGAAGTAGCCATGTGGGCCTGTGTGCGCAGGTGCGGCTTGGCCTTTAAAAGCCGGACCCCAGGTTCCCCTGCCCCTTCACACACATGTGTCTTTCAGCAGGCCTGTGCAGATCTATCCTTCTCTCCTTATCTTAATAAAACTCTTGTTAGTGGCTTCTGTCCTGTTCCGTGACTTTTCCTTGCAGGGTAAAGAACACCACTAAAAAAGCAACAAAGAGACTTTGGAATGTGGGTCTGCAGGCCAAAAGAGCCAGAGCCACGTGGAGAATACAGTGGGCTAGAGTTTAAGCTGTGGTCATAGCATAGTGGGTCTGCAGTCTGAGTGCAAGGTGAGAGCAGGCCAGGAAGGAGCAGAAAACAAGGAGGCGTCCATGTGGATCTGCAGGCCAAAAAGAACCAGACAAGCATACATGTGTCCATGTGAAAGTAACATAGGAAAACAGACTCTGAAATTTGGAGTTAGATTCAGTCACAGACAAACGATCTGTACATAACCCGATTGAGGGCAGGTCAGCAGACCTGTAAGGGAGAACACAGACATGTGCTGGGCATGAAGCAGCTGGCCTCTCCAGCTTTGACTCCTGAGTTGTAACAAGCATAAGGATGGACATTTATGCAGTTTAGGGTGGGGAGCAGACAGGAACAAACAAGAGAATGGATCTGTTGTGGGGAGTGGGGTGGACAGAATTCAGCATGATAGAGTGGGAAGCAGCAGAATAAAGAGAACAGGTCTGTTGCAGATAATCCCCGCATAATCAGACCAAATACCAGGAGAGTCTAGTGAGTAAAAAGGCCAAGTGGGTTCCTTTGGCAGGCCCTACCAAGGTATGCCATTAAGAGAACGTCCCAGAATAACAGAGTTAGTGCAAAGGTTTATTGGTGGATGGGGAGAAAGAATGAAGCCATTTTGGAATGGAGCCATGAGAATGAGAAGAGACCAGTACAAAGAATAACAGAACAGGGAAGAGGAAGGGCAGGAATGCAGGGCTCAAAACCCTGGATGAGGGAGCTCAAACCTTGTCATATGGCGTGAGACAGCCCCAATTTGGATAAATTTTGTAGTAAACACTCCAGGAGTGTCTGAAGATTGGATTTAGACCTGCAGTTGCCCATTTCCAAGCCTGCCTGTGAATCAACTGCTTTAGGCTGGGAGGGGGCGGGTAAAGGGATGGGAACTACAAAGGTCCCATGGAACAAAGACGTCTTTGCTCTAGAAACAGATGGGGGGGGGGCGGTTGTGTGGCCATGGCTGCGCAAACTCCAAGAATCTTTGACCCAGAAGGTGTCTTGACTTGGAAGAGGTCGGGGACTATAGGCCGTGGCTTGGGAATGGTTGACTTACCCAAGTCAAGTCAATCAATCTAGTTGGCGAAGAGGGAAAATAAAGAAGAGTGGCTTCCACGTGGCCAGGGGACTGGCGGAGAAGGCTCACCTCTTCCGGGCTTCTGGCACCAAGATGATACGTTTTCTGTACCCTGATAATAGGTTTCTCCACAGATGCAATAAGCCAGATCAAGCCAAATTAAAAGGTAAAAGACCAGGCCCACCTGAGCAAAGCACTCCCTGCTGAGTGTTGTTTTAATGCAGCGGTGCAAGGAAAACGTGCAGGGAGTGGGGGGGGCGAGAGAGGAGAAGAAGGGAGGAGTCTGTGACCCGATTTTTATGGATTCCCCTGCCCATGCGCATATGGGCTTACAGAGCTACACCACACATGCGCATAGACTGCGCGATCATTGCTGTGCGCAAATTGCAAATTACACAGTGCACGGATTATGTGGACGCAAGCCTGGAACGATTAATCGATTAATCGGTTTGCCAGCGCATGCATGGTATGTAGCTGGGGGAGTGGCCAGGAATTCCGACAGTGAGTCCTCCAATCCCCAGAGATGGCCCCTCTGAAGGAGGGCTTAAATATGGTGATGACACTTCCTCCACAAGTTGGGTATGTGCCCATCATGGTAGGCAGGGTCTTGAGCAGCTAGCAGCCGCAAAGGAGGAGCCCTGCTGCTCATGGTCTCAGCCTGGAATATGGAACTGGACTCTCAGCAGCTTTTCTGAGAGGGTAGGTTTGGGAGAGAGAACTGGGGCGGAGCTGGAGATTCCAGCCGAACAATTATATGTCACCCCTTATCATTTATTACCAACAAAGGCTGGGATATTAGGTCTCAAACCCAGACAAATGGCCGAGGTGCCTATTTAACATATCAAAATGGCCCTGGCCATCAGGTTCTCCCAGAATCCCTGAGTCCCTACTGTTACAGGATTTGACTAGCACACCCTACCCGCTACCCTGAACTCCAGCCCAGGGGCTGGGTGCCCTTCCCCATGGGCTTTTTCCATATATCCAGCCATTTTGGCTGCATGTCTGAAGGGAAAAATCAGTAGCCATCTTGAGATGCTTCCCCTTCCCCTCCCTCTCAAAGGTATTTGCTGACGCAGCAGTTTTAGAAGTGACCAGAGTTGAACTTAAGCTGGACAATAAGTCTATGTATCCGGACTTGGCAAAACAAGATATGGGAGTAATGGACTCAACTGACCAGAAGTTGACTCAGGGACAGTAGGACTGGAAATAAATCTGAATGTGTATATCGGGTTCAACAAAAGCAGGACAAAGGAGTAAAAACTTATTTCCCTAGGATACCCTGAATCCTGTAGCCATCAGCAACCTCATGCTGTAGTTCAGCCAGTAACTTCAAAGAACAACCCCCCCCCAATCCCCTTCATCCAATCCCAAGCTGCATGTTGACTTTCCTATATAAACCCCTTAACGTGAGTGCTCGCGGCCATTCCTCCACCCCTGTGTCGTATGGATGCAGAGCCAAGCTTTTTTTTTGTTAAAAACCTCTGTGTGCTGCATCGGATATCAGCTCTGTGGTGTCTTTGCGGAGACTTGCGACCTGCTCACAACAGTCCTTTGCTTTGCCTCTTGGTCTCTGGTTCCCCTCTCTCTCATGTGGCCCGCTAAGGTCATTCCACTCTGGAGCTTCTCCCAGATCTCTGCCTCTGACTGTGCCTCCTCCTATCTACAATAAACTTCTCCTCCACCATACCTAGAGTCATCATCCTTTTTTTTTTTTTAAGTTTATTTATTTTAGTGTATGAGTGCTTATCTGCATGTACACCTTTATGCCAGAAGAGGCATCAGATCCCACTATTATATGGTTGTGAGCCACCATGTGGTTGCTGGGAATTGAAACTCAGGACTCTGGAAAGCAGCCAATGCTCTGAACCAGACATGTCTCCAGCGCCGTTTCTTTTTCTCTTTTCTTTCTTTCTTTCTTTCTTTCCTTCCTCCTTCCTCCTCCCTCCTTCTTTCTCTCTCTCCTCTCTCTTCTTTCTCTCTCTCCTCATCTCCTCCCTCTTTTGTTTTTTTTTTGTTTTTTGAGACAGGGATTCTCTGTGTAGCTTGCGCCTTCCTGGATCTTGCTCTTTAGACCAGGCGCCTCGAACTCACAGAATCCACCTGCTCTGCCTCCGAGTGCTGGGATTAAAGGTGCGCCACGACCGCCCGGCCTCCACCCGTTCTTTTTTTCATCAGGGGTGCGTGCATGCGTTGTGTGTGTGTGGTGTGTGTGTGTGGTGTGTGTTTGTAAGGCCCTATGGTAGATGTCCAGAGTCATCTTCCCCAGCTTTTCCACCTTACTCATTGAATCAGCTCTCTCAGTCAAACCAAGTTCACCAGTAAGCTTAGTCTTGCTAGCTGGGCCGTTGAGAAGGCTGGCAATTCCAGCGCTACTTGGCATTTGTGAGGGTTCTGGGTTGAACTAGATCTCACATTGTGCAGTAAGCCCCTTGCCACCAAACCATTGACCCAGATCATGCCTGGCATTTTTACACAAATTCTGGGGATTCAATTCAGGTCCTCATGCTTTGAGGCAAGCTATCTCCCCACCTCAAGGAGAGATTTTCTTTATTATTCCAACTTTTCTTCCTCTAGTCAATAATACTTATAAACCTTCATGAACCCTGGTGCTCCCAGGGACAGTGAAGATCTCTTGGCACCTACAGCCTAGGGCTGTGGCTCCTCCCTCAGCTTGCTAAGGTCTGGAATTGCCAATGCATTTAAAAAAAAAAAAAAAAAAAAAAATAAAAGAGTTGAACAGGATTCTGCATTGATTCAATGGAGATAAGGAGATTAACTAGTGTAATTTAAAACTGAGGAAAACACTAGAAAGGAAAGAAAACAAGGATGTGAAGTCAGAAAAAGTACCTGGGAGTTCTGGGCTGGCCTTTCTGAGGAAGTAACGTTTGAACTGAGAGCTGACTGATGACGGCAGTCGGCCAAGTGGAAAGGCAGCATGTTCAAAGGCCCTGTGGTTAGCAAGACTGCTCAGTAAGCTGACTGTGGTGAAGGGAGTGGAAGGATGATTGGAAATAGCATCATTTCCTCTCACGTGGCTCCAGTCTCCATGGGGTTTTAAGAAGGGATTTCGAAGAAGAGATAGCTAGGGAGAAACACCGTGGGGTGCTAGCAGGTGGGGATTTGCCTGCTATTCAAAGCCTCTGCTTCCTAAGCCTCATTCTCCTTCTTGGCCCCTCAGCTCAATCAAGGGAAGTTAGGGCCCTGCCACCTGTGGTGTCTGTCCCCTGAGGTTTGCCTGGGGCAAACAGAAGTCACAGCCCAGTTGAGACGGGCCTGGACTCAACTGAGAAGCATGTCTCTTGGGTCTCTAGTCTTTCCTTCCTGTCATCAGTGAAAGGCACAGGCACACACACACAACACACACACACAACAATATGCACAACACACACACAAATGCTCAAACTACTGAACCACCTTCCCTGTGTGACTTTAAGAATGCCCTTCCCTTCTTGAGGCCTACACCCCCATTTCCATGAATTTCTATAACTGCATCGGGGCTATCGCGGACAATAAAGACCTTAACCAGGAAAGTCATTTAAAGACCACTGCAGAAGGGTGACATGTCTCTTGTCTCCCCACCACGAGCTGTTCCAGCCCCTCCAGCTTTGATATGTGTCGCCAAACAGTCTCTGTTGTCAGCTTAGCTTACTAACTTCTTAACACTTAGAAATTAACCTATGGCTTGGGGCAGCAGTAATGGCTCACTCTCATCGTATGAGCTGACCCTGCTCTCTAAAGTGAACTGTAGCTGGGCCAACCACACACACTACACACAGCCACCACACACACACAGCAAACAGCACACACGCCAGCTTTCTTCTAGCTTGGTGCTGGACCCAGGAATTTATGAGTGTTTGGCAATGTGCTTACCTGCACATACATACCCAGCTCACATATTCCTTCTTTTGTTTGTTTGTTTGTTGTTGTATTCATTCATTCATTCATTTATTTGTTGAGGAGATTGAACAGGGGTCTTACTATTAAGCCCTCTGGCCCTGGAACTCAGCAGAAGTCTCCTGCTGCTGCCTCCAGTGCTGGGGTATGAAGGGTTGTCACTGTGCCTGTTGTGCTCTTCCTTATCTTGAAAATGGATCTTCTATAGTCCCAGCTGAATGGAAAGACCCAGTATGTATTGTTATGAATTGCTCGTGGTGTTGTATGTTTGTGTAGCAACTGACTCAAGTCTGTATTTACACTATCACGACTTGTCCTCAGCTTTAAAATTTTTAAGTTTCTCAGACAGGTACCTAACTGGACAACATCTGCAGAGATGCCTAGAATCCAACACGGACGGCCTGTCTCCAGCTCATATTCACAGAGTCTTAGGACCCTACCTCCTTGTACTGGGTACTTGTCCAGTCATTAACACATGTGAGTCTAGTCTTACTGCGAACTTGATTATGCGGATTTTTGGGTCAACTACGGGAACCTGTCCTTTCCTAAACAGAAACAGAGGAGGAATGTTTTGTGGGGGTAGGACTGAGGGGTGTTAGGGAAGGGACTAGGGGGAGGAGGGAGAGAGGGGAAACTACAGCCAGGATATAAAATTTATTTATTTAAAAAAATTTTTTTTTTCAGATGGGGTCTCACTAAGTAGTTTAGACTGGCCTTGAACTCACTTTGCTGTTCAACCTAGCCTTGACTTTTGTGATCCTCTCAAGTAGCTGGAATTGTAGGACTGGATCAGCACATCCAATAATAAAGTCCTAACACTATCCACAGGTGATAGAGAAAAAAAAAAAAAAAAATGGAAGCCAGGCATGGCGGCACATGCCTTTAATCCCACCACTGGGAGACAGAGGTATGAGATAGGATCGAGTCTGGAGAAGGGAGAGGAAAGGAGACCGGAAATCTGTATCCACTCATTGGACAGATATTCACCAGCTACCACTAAGTGGAAAACACGGTGCGAGCCCTGGTGACGATGTTAGCTTCCCCCTTGGGGCTTCCATGCTGAAACAT
This sequence comes from Peromyscus leucopus, assembly GCF_004664715.2. NCBI lineage: Eukaryota > Metazoa > Chordata > Mammalia > Rodentia > Cricetidae > Peromyscus > Peromyscus leucopus. Next base: position 13,293 of record NW_023505368.1, on the reverse strand, counting down.
ACATAAGGTCATCTACTTGGGCCAAGTGGGGGGTGGCAGGGAGGGGACAACTGTTGTGGATCTGGAACAGTGCCTGCAAAAGGGGGCCTGAGGTGTGAGCACCCCTTTCCTCCACAGGGAACTGCCACCACCCCACAGACACCCATGGTTCATTGCCCACCAGCGTCCTGCCCGCCCCAGCATTCTCCGCGGCACAGAGAAGCTGAGTGCCCCGGGGAGCCCGGCTACCATGCCATCTCCTCTCCCCTCTCCTGCCTCTTCTTCCTTACCTTGTAGGAGGCAGGACCCCCCAGAAGCCGATCCTGGTGGAGGTAGAAGGTATGTCTGCCTGTCTTTCTGAAGGGAAGGAGCTGGGGTTGGAAGCCTGGGTTCTGGGCTGAATACCTGGCCTTCTCTGGGCCTCCATTTTCTTAGTAAACTTCTGGGAGGAGTCGAAGAGACCCTCAGGGCTTCCCATATGGTGAACTCCTGGGGTCCTTTGGTTTATGAAGAAGGAAGGGGGGCTGGGGCTCCCCTCTATCTCTCCCCACAGAGGGAAGCAACATTTTGCTGCCATGCCTCCGGACCCCCACGGTCTCTTCTGAGAAGCTGGCCTGGTATCGAGGGAATCAGTCAACCCCCTTCTTGGAGCTGACCCTAGGGTCCCCAGGCCTGGGCCTGCAGGTGGGGCCCCTGGGAATCTTGCTAGTCATTATCAAAACGTCTCGGACCATATGGGGGGCTTCTACCTGTGCCATAAGAGCCCCCTTTCAAGAAGGATACCTGGCAGCCTGCCTGGACAGTGAACCTGGAGGACAGTGGTGAGTGCCCGGCAGAGCTGGGGAGTGGGGGTTGATTGGAAAGTGGGGCTCTTCCAAGGACCGGGAAAGTTTTCAGTCAAGGTGGGGCCACAGCGGCTGAGGAGGAAGGGGTTAGTTATAGGCAGCTGGTTCCATGGCTTGGTAACTACTCTGAGCTACCCCACATCTCTGTCTCGCTGTCTGTCAATCATAGTTGCTTTCTCTCTGTATATCTCTGGCTCTGCCTTCTGGGTCTCTGTATCTCCCCCGTCTCATGTATGGCTTGGGGTTTCTTCCCAGGGGAGCTGTTCCGCTGGAACGCTTCGGATATAAGGGACATGGACTGTGGCCTGGAGAACAGGTCTTCAGGGAGCCACAGGCCCGCTTCTGGTTCCCAAAACATTTCCTGGCTGTATGTGTGGGCTAAAGACCAGCTGAGGCCGTGAGGACAGGGTCTGTTGTCCCACGGAGGGTCAGTCTGAATCAGAGTCTCATCAACCAAGGTAAGGGGACAGTGCTTGGGGAGGCTGGGAAGTGGGTCCCAAGGATAGGGATGGTGCTGGGGAACTGGAGGTTTGGGAGACGAGACCCCATGGATTATATTTTCATTATCTTTTCTCTCCATGCTCTAGCTCTCACTGTAGCCCTGGCTCCACACTTTGGCTGTCCTGTGGGGTACCCCTGTCCCAGTGGACAGAGGCTCCATCTCCTGGACCCATGTGCATCCTTGGAGGCCTAATGTTTCATTACCGAGCCTAAGCCTTAGGGGAGACACCCAGTCGAGAGATGTGGGTTTGGGGGCGTGTTCTGTCACTGCCTCAAGCCACAGCTTTAGATGAAGTACCTATTATTGTCTCCATGGAAACCTGACCATCGAGATGCATGTGAAGGTCATTGCAAGGTCAGGTAGGGTTTTCTCAATTCTGGAATCTGTGTGGAATTACTGAAATTATTGGAAGGGTTAAAAAGAACTGTGGTCAGGGGTGTGTGTATTTAGCATGTATGAGGCCCTGGGTTCCATCCTAGTGTGTGTGTGTGTGTGTGTGTATGTGTGTGTTGTGTGTGTGTGTTGTAGACCAGAGACAGAGACAGACAGACAGGAGCTGGTGGTACACAACAACCGTAGAACTTGTGAGACTGACATGAATAATTCTAAGCCTGTCTAGCACTAGGACCAGCCTCAAGCCTCACCCCAAACTCCAGTTTGTACACTGAATACTAACTGTAGCTCTTTGTTCATTGCTTCTGAGAACTGGTTTTTCTGGTCTTCTCTGTGAGCTTTGGTGACCTCTCCTCCCAAACCCTCCCCGTTGGAGTCCTGGGTCTTGTACTCACGCCTATCCACACCCGATTCTCATTCTCTCTCCCCAGGGCTCCTAGTTTCCATGGCTTCTATCTGCCCTGGGCTCCACGCTCCCCATACCCAGCCATCCTCCCTGGAATGACATTTGATGTCCCACGGACATCCCTGGCTTGCTATATAAAGTCAAACTCAGCATCTTTCCCACCTGCACTCTTCTGGTGGCTTCGAACAAGCTCTTGGGAGCGTGGGTCGTGTGCCCAAGTTGAGGAGCTTGACTTTCTTCCTCTTCCTCACTCCATCCATCCAACCGGCCACAATGTCAGCCTTTGCTGTCTCTCAATACAATCCCACTGTGCTATCCTGACCACAACCCTTACATGCTACCTCCACTTCCACTCCAACTTGATCTCAACACGTTGGATTCTAACTTGGTAACTCACTTTGCCCTACATTTTAACCATGATTATCCTTACTGCAGAATTAACCTTCCCCTAATCCTACATTGCTTGGATAATACCCGCTTTGTATGTGTTTGTTAGATGGTGTCTTGTGCTCTGTGGAATACTCTGTCCTCCTGGGAAGAACAGTTCCTTAGTGGAGAGGAACCCTCTGTGGAGCTCAAGACTTTAAAGTCTTTAAGACAGACATATCTCCCTGGAGGGGTTGGGGAGTAAGTTAGACGCCTTATGGATCTCTGTCTCACAGCGCCTTCCCAGCAGTGTGCTCTGGCTGCTGAGGACTGGTGGATGGATATCCCAGTTGTGACTATAGTCTATCTCATCTTCTGTATGGTTTCTCTGGTGGCTTTTGTCTATTTTCGAAGAGGTGAGTCATGCCTCCCAGTTTCTCCAAATTCTACCCGATCTTTCCAGAATAAAACCACACTGGGCATCTGACATGTCCCACACTGCCCTTCTCTCTTTAATACCTCACCAAACTTCCCAGGGACCCTAGTGTTTGTACAACCACCTCCTCTAGTGAACCAAAGGCCCTCCCCTGTGTCCCCCCGCATCCTCTCCTGCCAGGCAGCCCCCCTCACTCTGATCGATCTCTTTAAATCCCACCAGCCCTTATCTGAGAGGAAAAGAAGCGAATGATGGACCCGGCCAGGAGTAAAGGAGCAGCTTTATACTCTCTTTCCATCCTGGGGGCCTTGGCACCATCTCTGTGGTTGAAATGCTACCCAAGTTCAGAGCTGCCTCCAAAATCATCTTCCTTGGCACGGTCCCAACTCACTGGTAGACTGTCCCTACACAGTTAACCTCCAGAACAGACTGGAACAGAGAATCCCTACATGGTTTAGCCTCAAGGTGCACCAACCCTTTCTCCCCCCCAGATTCTTCAAAGTGACCCCTCCCCAGGAAACGGGACCCAAATCAGTATGGGAACGTGCTCTCCCCTTCCGACACTACCTCCGCGCTCACACGAACACCCCCCCCCCCCCTCCCACCCCCCCCTACCGCCGCCCGTCCTCACACCCCCCACCGCCCCTCCCACCCCCCACTCCACCCCCCCACCCACCCACCCCGCGCACGCAAGGGCCTACCCAGCGCAACTTCAAGGCATTCCAGGCGCACAGACACTTTAGTCTCATTGTCTTCCTTCTCCCCTGTCTGTGATGACCATCTTAAAACACTCTTTCTCATCAACCACCTACTCTCAGCGTTTGGGCGGCTGGACCTGGGGAGTGCCAGTGGTCCTATGGCCACACCCCGCGCATGAAGTCCAGACACTGAACACTCAGAGCCATTAAGACAGGTTCAGATTGAAGGTCCTTCTTCACTCATTTGAGAATGTTGGAGCAGCCTGCGGTGGGGTCCAGTGGACCTGGGGGTGGAGGAGAGATATCTTGCATAAACTCAGTTCTCTCACACTGGTCCCAAATTCAGAGCTGGAAGAAGAAGGGAGGCCTAATGAAGAGCCAGACAGTGAGGAGGGTTCCGAGTTCTATGAGAACCGACTCCAACCTTGGACAGGACCATTTCTCAGGTGAGCCCCACTTCCCCTGGTCATGACACTTCCCCGACTGATAACCTCTGTTAGAGATGCCCCTTTTTCTGTACCAGATGGTAGTGGTTATGAGAGAACCTGACGATGAGCCCACGGGTCCAGGGAGGAAGACTCCTTCTCTAACGGTAATGTGGGGTCCTTGCGGGGCTGGCGGCCAGGGAAGCGCGCTTGGTGCTGTAGAGCTCCTAACACACGGGAACACTGCTTGAATTCTTTCTCTGTTCCACAGCCGAGTCTTATGAAAACGCCGACGAGGAGCTGGCCCAACCTGCTGGCAGGACAATGGGTGTGTATGTGTGGCGTCGCGTGCATGTGCGTGTGCGTGTGCGTGTGTGTGTGTGTGTGTGTGTGTGGTGTGTCTGAAAAAGTGGTCACTCTGGGACAAGGCTGGAGACCAGGGAGAAAAAGTGACGTGTCTCTTCTTGTTCCAGACTTCCTGAGCCCCCATGGATCTGCCTGGGACCAGCCAAGAAGCATCCTCGCTTGGTGAGAGATGCTTAGGATCACCCTTATTTGGTCAATTCAGGCTGATTAATCTTAGCTTTGACCCCAAGCCCAAGCCTCATATTAGGCTTCATTCCTAACTCTGACCTCCACCCTCTATCCTGTTTTCCTAGTATTTATACTATCTCTAACCTTGAACATCAATGTCCACCCAAGTGGGCCTGACAGAGTTGTTTGTGTCTGGAATCCCAAGTCTGTGGGAGGGAGGCTGAGGCAGGAAGATGGCCATGGCTTGAGGCTAGCCTGGGGTACTTAAGTGAATTCCAGGCCAGCCTAGGCCGAAACCTTGTAGCAAAAAACGAAACAAAAAATACCCAACCAACCAACAAAAAATTGAAGCCAATGTTTTTCCACCTGGAGTTTGACCTCTACCAAACCCAGTCTAATGGAGTCTTAACCTTGACTCCAGCTGTCCGTGTAATTTCCTGTGATCTTGACTTTGACTCTCCCGATTCTGTTCTTGACTCTTCCTTTGGCCTTGGCCATCCTAAGACTGAGTAGGATCTTTTTTTTGTTTTTATTTTTTATTTCCGGAGCTGAGGACCGAACCCAGGGCCTTGTGCTCTAACCACTGAACTAAATCCTCAACCCAGAGTAGGATCTTTTTTATTGTTGTTGTTTGTTTTAAGAGTTGGATTTCTCTGTGTAGACCTGGCTGTCCTGGAACTCACTCAGTAGGCCAGGCTAGCCTTGAACTCGCAGAGATTGGCCTGCTCAGGCTCCTGAGTGCTGGAATTAAAGGCTTGCGCCACCACCCCCCGGCTCTGAGTAGGATTTTGATGCTGAGCAAATCATTTCCTAGTTTGACATGAGAAGTTTCCACTTTCCCCTGCTTGGCTCCTGCCTCATGGTATTCGGCACTTCCCTCCCCACAAGCCCCAGCAGGGTTTCAGGGTCTCTAATTTTCCATTCCCTACCTAAGCAGGGTCAGTCCTATGAGGATATGAGAGGGATACTGTATGCAGCTCCCAGCTCCGATCGATTCAGTCTGGCCCCAGCCACGAGGAAGGTGGGTGCTTCTGCCCGCTTCTTAGTTGTCCTCTGGACCACTCCCTCCTGTCTCCTTCCCATCCTGTGGATACTTTCCTTTTTCCTGGTCTTATCTAGATGCAGATCTTATGAAAACATGGATAAATCTGATGATCTAGAGCCAGCATGGGGAGGAGAAGAATATGGGGACTTGGGATAACCAGGTGACTCCAAGTGACTAGGTGAGGCTGGACACTGCCCTGGGAAAGGGGAGCAAGAGGGGGATGAATACAGATGGCAGTGCAGTGCTGGCTTCTGGGGAAAGGAAGGGGAGGGTTTCCAGGGCCAGGTGGATGGGGCCTCGACGCCTGCCCATCATTTTTTGTTTTTTTCTACATAGCCCGGGCTTCCTCAGGCCCCAAGAACCACATCCAACTCTGAAATCTGGAGGTCCCAAGCAGATGGTGTCGGTCACTGAAATAACCTTGTTTTAGGATGTGTGTATGTGGACACACACACCCTCAAATGCATGTACAAAGCTTCCTTCACCCTTTTTATTTTCCCCAAATAAACTCAACAAAGCCATCAAGTTCTCTGAAGCACATGCCCTTGTGTGGGAGAGGAAGGAAAGATGGGGTTGGATGCACTCCCGAATCAACCCAAAGGAAGGAGGGCTGCAGTTTGAATATAGCCTGGCTCCAGCCTTCCCATGGCTTGGGCATTAGCCACCTTCCGAACATCCAGGATGCCGATATGCTCATCCACTATCCAGCTGATGTCCCGTGAGGAAGACTGTGAATGGGATTGGCACTCTAGTTAGAAAACATCGTCTAGCATCACTACAGATTTTTTTTTTTTTGTCTTCTCTATTCTAAGCATTAACATCTATGAGCCATTTCATCCTTTGATAAGGTCACAAAACTTCTTGAGTATGCCAGGATTTATCAAAGTAAATTTTATGTGTAGAACTGAAGTGTGTGTGTGTGTGTGTGTGTGTGTGTGTGTGTGAGAGAGAGAGAGAGAGAGAGAGAGAGAGAGAGAGAGAGAGAGAGAGAATGAGAATTTTTTGAGATGAGATTTTGATATGTATCTACTTAGGGTTTCTATTTCTGTGATAAACCACCATAACCAAAAGCAACTTGGGGAGGAAAGGGTTTATTTCATCTTACAGCTTTATAGCCTATCATCCAGTGAAGTCAGGGCAGGAAACTCAAGGCAGGATTTGGAGGCAAGGAGTTGATGCAGAAGCCATGAAGAAGTGCTGTTTACTGGCTTGCTCTCCATGACTTGCTTAGCCTGCTTTATTATAGAACCCAGGGCTCTTACCCAGAGGTGACAATGCCACAGTGGGCTGGGCCTCTGAAATCATTAATCAAGAACACGCCTCATGAACTTACCTACAGGCCGATTGATGGAGGCATTCTCTCAGTTTAGAATCCCTCTTCCTAGATGACTCCATATTCTGTCAAATTGACAAAAACTAACCAGCACACTCTCTGTCCATCCTGGTCTTGAACATATGGGCTCAAGGGATACCCTTGCCTCATGAATAGTTGGAACTACAATTGAATGCTACTGTTTGTCAAACCTAGGGCCTCACACATGCTACTGAGAACACTGTGCTACCCAGCCATACTTGAAGTTTTATGAAAATATATGTTTGGTAGTTTTTTGTTTTCTTTTTGAGACAGGGTTTCTCTGTCCTGGAACTTGCTCTGTAGACCAGGCTGGCCTCAAACTTACAAAGATAATCCAGTATTTCCTGGTGTTCAATGTGTAGAATTCTAAGCATCTCTGAAGTGTGTGTGTGTGTGTGTGTGTGTGTGTGTGTGTGTGTGACTGATGGTTGGCAGCACTGATGGTTGGTAGCTTCAGGATGAGAATGGTCTTCAGAGAGAGCAGGTGGGATGAGAGGGTTGGGAATTTCAGCTCATCCAGCCTCCAGAAAGGGGAGAGGACTGAAGGTTAAGTTGATGGCCACTGAGGTAGTTAGTCATGCCTATGTATAAATCTGGAGGGATGAAGCAAGAGGATCGGATGTTCCAGGCCAGCTTGGACTGTGAAAACAAAAGCAGAAAAGAGGGGACAGGTTTGGAGAACACCGAGGTTGCTGAGCACATGGAGGCTTTTAGAAAGTGAAATTGAGCCCATGAAAAGGTTTGTGGGAACCCTGATTTGTATCAGTTTCTCCAAAGCACAGGTGTGGTGCACTAAGTATAGTCTTAGGATTTAGGAGGCTAAGGCAGGAGGATGGAGTTCAAGGCCACCTGGTCTCAGAACAAAGCAGCACAACCTGGAGGTGCTTGGGGGTGCGGCAGGGGCCAGCCTTGGGACTGCTGCCCTCGTCCTTCCGGTTCTGACTTCTCCAGGTAGACTGCCAGTACTCAGCTAGATTAAAGGCTGTCACTTGCTGTTCCCCTGGAAAATTAGTCACTTGTTGGTGGAGAGAAATCTCCATACCTTTTTAGGATCATACAAATCTGTGGTGATTGTTACTTAGAGTGCAGGAGGAAAAGAATTTGAATATTTTTTTCCTGTATTATCAGATTATGTTTATTAAGTCATGTCATCTTCCCAAAACCCCTCTAAGTATGACAGCTTCATGGATGAAGAGATTGAGGCAGGCGAGGAGAGAAATAACATGCCAAGACTTGTCTAGTCAGTACATGGTGAGGCCTCATACTCTAGTTCTCTGCCCAAATTCAACCTCGACGCTTCCCCCTTCTGGTTATTTATTCGTGGACACTGTGGTGCTGGAGACGACACACGGGGCTTGGGGATGGTAGGGCTGTGCTCCATCACTGAGCTGTAGCCCAGCCCCCTCCTCCTGACACAACACTGTAGAAGGGGAACTGAGCTTTGGAGAAGCTAAGTGACACATCTTGGTCCCATGGGCTAAAGTCTGAGCATGTAGCCGCCCTGTCTCTCCACTTGGTGTACGTGGGGGAGCCTTGTCCTTACCCAAACCCCGCCTGCAAAGCCTTTCAGAGCGTCTTCAGCCCTAGAAACTATCCTGAGCAAGCTCCGGCCCATCAACAGTGACCAAGTGAGATGGCATTGGTCACTGATTCCCAATGTCCTCCATTGGTCCTGATCTCCCTGCCACCATTGTCCCAGCTCTATGGCCTTTTAAAACTCAGTCTGGCATCCAAAACCTAGTTTTTTTTTAAGAAAATTAAAGATGTTTATTATTTCATGTGTATGGGTGTTTTGTCTGTCTGTGTGTCTGTGCACCACATACCTGCCTGGTGCCTGAGGAGGCCAGAAGAGATATTGGATCCCTTGGGATTGGAGTTACAAATGGTTGTGAACTGCCACATGGTCATTGGGAATCAAACCCCAGGTCCTCTAGAAGAGTAGCCAGTGCTCCTAATCACTGAGTCATCTCTTCCAGTCTGTGAAACCCTAGTCTGTCTGTCTGTCTCTCCCTCCCTCCTCCGGTTTTTCTTCTTCCTTCTTCCGTTCCTTCCTTCCTTCCTTCCTGTCTTTCCTTCCTTCCTTTCCTTCTTTTTCCTTTCCTTCCTTTCTTCTTCCTTCCTTCCTTCCTTCCTTCCTTCCTTCCTTCCTTTTCCTTCCTTCTTCCTTCCTTCCTTCCTTCCTTCTTCCCTTCCTTCCTTCCTTCTTTTCCTCCTCCCCATTTCCTCCCCCCTGCCCTTCTGAAACAGGGTTTCTCTGTGTAGCCTGGCTGTCCTGGAACTTACTCTGTAGACAAGGCTGAACTCAGAGATCACCTGCCTGCTTGCCTCCCTAGTGCTGGGATTAAAGGTGTGTTCCCACCACCATCCGACAAAACCTATTCAAAAGAATTTCAAAGCTCTCTGTGAGACTACATAAAAAAACAAAACAAAACAAACTTTCCAGTGTTCTTTTTTATATATATTTTATGTGTATGAGTTATGTGTATGTATGTGTGATATGTATTATATGTTTTGCCTACATATATGTGTACCATGTCTGTGCCTGGAACCCACAGAGGTCAGAAGAGAGCATCAGATGTCCTGGAACTGGAGTTACAGATGGTTGTGAGTGTCTATGTGATTTCTGTTTCCAGAACCCTGGTCCTCTGTAAGAACTGCAAGTGCTCTAACCGCTGAGCCATATCTCCAGTCCCTAGAGTTTGTATTTTATCTTGGTTTTGAGACAGGTTCTCATGTATACCTGGCTTCCAGCTCTCTCTATAGCCTAGGGTGGCCTTGGGCTTCTGACCTTCCTGCTTCTCCTCCTCAGTTGTGGGATCAGAGGTGTATGAGGGAAACGTGGTGCTGGGGATGGAACACAGAACCTCACACATATTAGTAAACACTATCAACTGGGGAACCCCCTCAGCCTGCACGAGGACTTTTACTCTGATGTCGAAGGCCAGGGCTCAGGGAAGGATTTTCTTCATTGTCTGTGCCCAGAAGAGAGGCAGTCCTTCCTTAGTCTCCAGCCTCGGGCAGGAAGCTCCACTTCAGCTCTGTGCTGTTCCCCCGGGCCTCCGTCTCCACCTCTGTCCCCAGTCAAGTATTCAAACTTCTGTTCTTGGGACTCTTGCAAACCTCGTGAGCTGCTTGACCACACATTTCCCTGCTCACCCATTATGGTGGCTTTGATTTCTTAATTTCTGGCATCATGAGGATTCTGCTTTTGAGCTCAATTATTAAAAAAAAAAAATGGCTTAGGGTATGACTCGGTGCCGCAGTACTCACGTAGCATGGGAGAAACCTGGAGCTCCACTCCCAGGCTTCAAAACTCAACCACTAAAGAAAGGCTCCTTGTTAGATTCACATATGCAGGTTTAAGGGTTCAAACCTCCGGCATTTCCTTGGGCTTCCATCTCAGTGGCAAAGCCGCCGGCATTTGCCGGAACACCCATTCTTCCAAGTAGCCCCTCTCATGCACAGAATTCCCTCTCTGCTGCCCACCACCCAGCCTGCTTCATTTAGCTCTTGCCTGTGAGCTGGATGGGCTGCCTCACCTCTGTAATCCCAGCACATTGAGAACCCGAAATTTTTCTCCAAGTCTAACTCAAGAACTGAGAGTGGTCCAGGCCCTGTCCAAAACTAGAAGCATGGAACAGTAAGTTGAGCCGCTTTGAGACGTGACTCCTTCATAGGGAGGTCTCTACATACCTAAGGTAGAAGCTTAAGAGGCTAAGGTAGAAGGACTGGCAGAGTTGAGAGGCTAGCCTGTGCTATCCAATGAGTTCGAGGTCAGCCATGCTGGAAGCTCGTCAGGGACTCAGAGATGAGAAGGAAGGGGAAGTGGATGTGGAATGCTGGGTTGTGAGAAGTACTCCTTGCGGGTACCATGTATTCAGGGCAGAGGACAGAGACACTTTGGTGGGCTCTGTCGTCTAGGGGTGCTATGGTTGGAGCTGAGCTCTGCTGACGGTAGCTCGGTAGCTTGGTGCGACTGTCAGGATTTCAAACACCAGCTCCTCCCCTCCCCGGCTCAGTGCTTCAAGGTCTCCATAGGGCAGTTTCCTGATCCGAAAACAAGGACAGCAGTGATGGTTTCTTTTGGAATTAATCTTTCTAAATGTTTTGTGGTGCTGGAAATCAAACTTCAGGTCTTGCTCATGCTAGGGAAGGAAGCACACTAACCACCCAACCCCTGAGGGGGTGATGTGAACATACCTGACGGTAGCACAGTAAGCTCTAACATGAACTATTATTATAATCTGGCCTTTATGGAGGTTCCATTGTGTACCAGGAGCCAGAAATCACCAAAGCATTATGTAGAGACCTCCCTATGAAGGAGTCACGTCTCAAAGCGGCTCAACTTACTGTTCCATGCTTCTAGTTTTGGACAGGGCCTGGACCACTCTCAGTTCTTGAGTTAGACTTGGAGAAAATTTCGGGTTCTCAGTGTCTCTCCCTGCATCCCTAAGCTTGCAGTTACTTCCCAGGTAGGTCCAGAGTTGGGAAAGGGAGGTAGAGGGGTTAAAGTTTCATTTAGGCCTGCTGGGCACTGTAGCCTGCTGCTTGGCTCCATAGTTTAATGTCAGCCTGGCTAAGAGAGTAAGAATCTACCTCTAAAAGAGAAAACAAAAAGGAAAGTTTGGGGCTGGAGACATGGCTCCGTGCTTAAGAGGGCTTTTGACTGCTCTTGCAGAGGACCGGCGATGGATTTCCCACACGGAGGCTCTCAAACACCTGTAACCTCAGTTCCGCGGGTTCTGATGCTCTCTTCTGACCTCCACGGGCACTGCATGCATGTGGTACACAGAAAAACACGCAGGCAAAACACCAGACACGCCGGGCAGTGTGGCGCATGCCTTTAATCCAGCACACGGGAGGCAGAGGCAGGCGGATCTCTGTGAGTTCGAGGCCAGCCTGGTCTCCAAAGCGAGTTCCAGGAAAGGCGCAAAGCTACACAGAGAAAACCTGTCTCGAAAAGCCAAAAACAAACAAAAACAAACAAACAACAAACAAACAAAAAACCAAAAACACCAGACACTTAAAAACAAAACCAAATCTTTTTATAAGGAAAAAAAATTTCCTCTCTGTCTGAAAGTTTGATAAATAAAATCTCTTGACAGATTACCAAGAGAAAAATCATTTTAATTATGTGCACATGCATGACAGTCACACAAAAAAGTGGTGAGGCCAGAGTGACGTGGTGCACGCCTTTCATTTTATTACTTGGAAGGCAGAGGCAACCAGATCTCTATGAGTTCAAGGACAGCCTGGTCTACATAGTGAGTTACAGGAGAGCCAAGGTTATATAGAGATCTTGTCTCAAACAACAACAAAAGAACAAGAACCCTTTTTTTAAAAAGTGGTGGGGGCAGATGACTGAAGTTTATGTATTATCCTGAGCTACAGAGGAAACGGGCTTGGGACTTCTTGGGGAAGTAGAGGCAAGCCATGTGAGGTCCCAGAAAATGCTTTTGTCTCACATCACCTGTTAACTTTTCATTTTCTTGTCTTGTCTGTCCTTCCTTCCCTCTTATTTCCTTCTCTCTTCCTCCCTTCCTCCTCCCTCTCCATCTTGACACAGTCTTCCTATTTAGCCCAGGTTGGTCTCGAGCTCATGATCCCTCTGTCTCAATCTTCCTTGTGCTGGGATTACAGGTGTGCTGCACCACTTGGCCTTACTGTGGACAAGCCTAAAGTGCATTTCCTTTACAGAGGTTTCTTCTACAGAGGATGACTTTCCAGAGCTTCATATTCATCTGCATTTCTATAAATAGTCACCAAAAAATATGTCAAAGAAGTACGCTGCAGGGCGGCATATTTTGGTCTGCATCGGGGCATATAGTCGAGCTTGGCTACTGAGCAGAGCTGGAAGACCCAGGAAAAGAGCCCCACCTGCTGGTGGCTGTGTGTCTTTAATCCTGACCAGGGCTGAGTCACTTGGAGCATCTGAGGTGCTTTTGAGTTGAGGCAGGTGTTCGAGGGGTTGTCACTGTTGTATGGTAGTAGCGGTGTCCTGGATGGACTGTGGACAGCAGTCAAGATGCCATTCGGAACTGTGGTGGTGGTGCACACCTGTGACCCCAACACTCACAAGGCTGAAGCAGCAGAAGGATCTGGACCAGGCCAGCTGGAACTACATAGTGAGACTTGTCTAAAAAAAGTTGTGTGTGTGTGTGTGTGTGTGTGTGTGTGTGTGTAGTCATCTAAATGCAAGTCTCTGGAAACTCCTGTGAGGGATTATCTGGAGTGGGAATAGCATCCCGGATAAAGGATGAGGAAGAAGGAAACTCTGCTTTTTGTCTGCTGCCTTCACTCTGCTGGCAAG
>NW_023505367.1:21854-265000 GCF_004664715.2 Peromyscus leucopus | reverse complement strand
GGACCTGGGGCTATAGCTCAGTGGCAGGGCTTGCCTAGCAGGTATGAAGGGCCAGGGGTTGGGTGGGGGTGGGTGGAGAGACCCAGAGAGACCGGAAACAGAGACAGGGAGGCTGCTGTGGAAATCGAGGTGAGAAATAGTGGATGTGAGAAATGTGGATGCAGGAGATTAGAACAGGCACCTCTCCACGAAAAAGGTGAGGCCCCTAGGACTTTGAGACAGTGGAGGAGCAGCTATTAGGGAATGGCAGAAAGGCGAGGTCAGGCTTGGAGTCCACAGATTCAGAGTCTGGGACCCGGTTTAGAAAACCATTTACACCCTTATTTCTGCAGCTTGTAAATGTCACTCGTCATTTCCCTGCACCGGGATGATGGGGCGGACGCTGGGATGCAGTGACCTGCAGCGCCCATCCTTTCCGCATCCCACAGCAGCTGCCGCAGGTGTTCTGACGTGCAGCCTCCGGAGCAGGGCGCCTATTAGGCATCCACCAAATCTTGTTTAACATGCTCACAAAACAGTGTGCATGTTCCCACCCGAAAAGTCCCAGTGCTTTGCTAAATGTATTCCCCTCGATTGGTTCCCTCTGTAATCGTGTGCGTTCATTTTACACAGCTGAAAGAATCGTTGTGAGGAGGGGTCCAGACGGCCAGGGAGCCTCTGACCCAGTCATGCAGAGGTCCAGAGCTGGCCCTTGACTTTAGACAGGCTGAGCGTGGGGTGACTAAGGAGACAGCGGGGATCCAAGAGGGAGGTGGTCAGAGTGCTGGCGGGGGCTGGGTGTGCTCCTCAATTCTGGCTAGCAACCTCCTTTCTCTTCCTTTTTTCCCCTCTGCCCCTCATCCAGGCACCCTTCCCACTGCCCCAAAGCCTCCTGTTCTCCTCTCTACCTTCTTCGGTCCAAACAAGTACGCGTCAGTTGTCAGCCAAAGCCGCTGTGATGGTTATATTGTCAACTGGACAGGATTTAGAGACAAGCGTCTGAGCATGTCTGTGAGGGAGGTCTAGATTGGGCTAATGGAGGAGGAGGACCCATCTTCACCTTGGGTAACACCATTCCACGGGCTGGGCTGGCAGGCTGCATGAAAAGGAAAAAGCCAGCTGAGCATCACATGTCTCCCCCTGCCTTCTGATGCTGATGCTGCCTTGCGCTCCAGCAGCCGTGATGGAGTGTACCCTGGACCTGTGAGCCAAAAACAGGCCCTTCCTTCTTTAAGGTGCTTCCGTCAGGAATCACAGCAATGAGAGAAAGCAGTTAACACAGCAGCCATCTCCATTCTCCTTAGCTTCTTCCAGAGGCTCGTCTCGGCCTCTGCCCATCAAAAAATAAAAAATAGAAAGGCGCTTCCTCCAGTAGGAGCCCACTGCTAGAGCTGCTAGAGAAACTGGCTGTCTCTATAACTCCAGACATCTGAACAAGTCAGGGCCCAGGGAGGTTAATTGACCTGCGCTGGGTGGCGTAGCTGGCCAATTGTGGCACTGGAATTAAGCCACTTTCCGCTGGCTTTAAAGGGTCTGTACTGCTTTCACAGAGTCCTACTGTGGGTGTGAGCAGGTAGGAGGACAAAGACTTTTCTTTTTTCAATTAATCTGCAGAAAGCAGAACTCAGAAGTTAATAGCAGCCAGATGAAGCAGCGAAGACCCAACTATCAGGTGGCAGAGAGAAGGAGACACTCGGGAGACGGGGAGAGCCGAGCCAGGCAGGGCTATTATAAGAAAGACTGGTGTCCAACCTACTGATGAAAAGACACAGGAAGCTGGTTTGGGGTGACTCCTTGAGGACCTTGGAGGATGTCAGTGGTTCCCCTGGGTGGGTGGGGGAGCTACTGCAGTCCAGGAAGAGGGGCAGTCCAGGCTGGACAGAGGCCAGTGCTGACTCCTGGGGTGTGTTGGACCCTGCCATCTGCTGAACCAGATGAGCCCAAGGTGAAAATATTCCTCTGGTAGAGGAGAAAGCAGAGCCAGGCAGCTCTTATGCAAACTAGTTATTAGGGTTAATTAGCAATTATGAAAATTAGCCCACTGATTATAGTTGGTCATGATGGCAGCATTATGGGGGAGACAGACTCCTGTGACCCAGTGTGACTCAGGCCCCTCTGAGTCTTCATGTGAACCAGTCGTGACCTTGAGCTCTATCCTTGGCCTGCTTAGTCTGGTTTAATGAGAATCTGGCTGGGTTTGTTGAATGAAATCTTCCACCATTAGCTAGGCATGGGATCACGTTCCTGGGACTCCATCATTCAAGAAGCTGAGGCAGGAGAATTATGAGCTAGAGACCAGTTGCAAGGATCCAACTGCATGGCACCAGGCAGGAAAAAGATAATAATTCAAAATCCAAAGTATGGTTTCTGTAATACACAACAAGGTGATGTCTGTAAGGCATTCTGTGTTCAGGGTTGAGCTGTCTTCTCATAACGTCTTTAGCCAAAGTATCTGCACATCTGTGTCTCTAACAGTGGCACCATGCAGTGGGGGCTGCAGTGGGGCAAGCCTGCCATGGGCTCACTCCGTCACTCCTCATAGTATGGTGGCGAGGACCAGACTGTTGTTTCCACTGTACAGCTAGGAAGCCGGCTTGTCTGCAGCCCTAGCTAGAGAGCTATTGAGCCTGGTGCCTGCCGTACTGAGCTGTCCAGAGCGAGGCTTAGCCTGGGTCCTCAGGCTGCCACCATCATCAATATTTCTAGCTGTCCTTGAGATGCCTTCTCTGGGTGGGCCTGGCCCAGGCACTCATCTGGATCCTCAGTGAAGGGTGTCAGGCCCTGGTGACTATCTGGTGTAGAACAGTAGTGATTGTACAGGTGGTCCTGAGGACTAGAATGACAACGTTGTCCCAATGCTCCACTGTGAACTTGGGGGGCCTGAGGTGTACCACACTTGTTAGGGACTCACAAAGTGCCCTGAGTCCAACTGCTTGAATCAGAAGAGAAAATTAATATAATAAATAACTAAATGAGTGTAGTTAGAGGGAGGAGTCATGTCTTATTGTATAGAAAGGTGGTTATGGTTGACAATAATTGTCTGTGGGTTACATAGCAAGACCCTGCCCGAAGGAAAAGAGGAGGAGGAAGAGAAAAGGGTGGAAGAGGAGGAGGAGATTCTGAATGGGTCCAACACAGAGGACAGCTAAATGTTGGAGGTGATGTCTATCAGTCGTTGTTTTTCTTGTGAATGTGACAAACACCTGAGAAAAGCCACTTAGGGAAGGAAGGTTTATTTTGGCTCACAGTGCAAAGGTGCAGCCTGCCCTGATGGGGAAGACACGGAGGCAGGAGCATGAGGCAGCTGGTCACTGCGTCCACAATCAGAAAGCAGAAGATGAATTCTCTTTCTCTTTACCCTTTTCACTCCAGCCCAGGGAATGGTGCCGCCCATATGCGGGGTGGGAGGTGTCACCGTGCTCTGCTAAACCTTTCTGGGAACACCCTCATAGGCCCACTCAGAGGTTTGTTTCCATGGTAATTCTAAAGTTTATCAGGTTGACACATCGCAGATGGATATGTCAACTATCCTAATCAACACACCACATGCCTGTGATGGAAGTCGCACACCCCCAAATATGTACAATTACTGTATATCACTTAAAATAAAAACACTAAACGGAGGTCATAGCTCATTGGTTGACGGCTCGTGCATAGCCTGGTTCCATTCACAGTGTCACAAAAGTGTATGAATTATTTTAATTAAAATTTTAACATTTTCAAAAAAAATAACAAAGTTGTAAGAATGTTCCAGATTGTGTGGTATTTATATTTATACAATTAAAAGTCAACCAAAGAGCCAGGGATAGTGTTAAGCATCTGTAATCCCTGGACAAGAAGTTTGAAAATTCTGATAGATAGATAGCTACATAGATAGCCCTGTCTGAAAATTAAAATAAAGCAATAAAAAAGACATTTCAATCCTGCATTCATGAAGGAACAGAGCTCAACGCCAATGGAAACCATGTGGAGACCCAAAGTGGGCCACAGGGTTTCTGGTGCTTGGGACTAAGGGGGACTAGTTCCACACTGGTGGCTCTTCCCCCACCCTGTGGTGTCAGCTGAGGGTGTTGGAACCTCCTCTGTTCCTCCCGGAATAGAGCCTTAGCCCCAGAAAGGCTGTGAGCAGCAGGACAACGTCTGCTCTCCTCCAGCTCCTGGAGAAAATGCAGCTGATCTAGGAAAACAAACCATTTGGAAAATTCCTTCACGTCCCAGCTCACTGTGGGCTTTCAGTAAGATCCACGTGGCATGAAGAGACACCTGTCCGTTTCCCTGGAAATAACCAGCTGTGTGAATTCAGCAACAGCCTATTTTTGTTACATAATGAAAAAAGGAACTTTAGGGATAAAATAAAAATTTAACAAGGACTTGAAAACTAGGGTTTGGTAATATTTTAAAGGCGAGCTGTGAGTCCCAGTACAGGCCCCAGGAAAGGAGAGGTATGGATACACCAAGCAAGGGGTTTAAATTCTGGATGTCAAGGGTTCCCCCCCTACATTGCAGACACCCCTAGCCTGAGAAACTAGGTGGGAAGCAAAGAGTGGCTACCTCTACCCATCATGGCACCTGGGGCTAGAATGCTCTCGGTTCTGTTCTAATTCATCTGCAAATCCTTCATCTCACCCTGGTCTGTGGGGCTAACTATGAGCCCACCCGACCTGTGACTGGCAAGTGTGTCTTCCCTTGGCTGTAGGAGGCTGGTAGGAGTGCCATGCCCAGTCCCTACCCTCCCTGGGTGAGGCCCTCATTCATTCTTCCTCTGGTCTGTGGTTTTGCAGCTTACTCTACTTTGGTGATTGGTGGTTTGTGGTGCTTTAGTTCCTTCTGTAGCCTGCCACAGACAGGATGAGTTCCCTGGGAGCCTAATTCCACTCTCTACCTTACCATCAAAATGCATGCTGTGAGAACCGCCACCCATGACCCTCACTGCTAGGCCCTCACCTTCTGTAGTTCATTTGGTCTCTTGCCCACACACCCAGAGCCAAGTAGTTAGGTTGATTTTTGTGGCTCACAATTGCAGAGGGTGTCACATGAGGTGGCTCATGGCATGTCCCAGCACTCAGGAGGCTGGGCAGAAGACTCATGAGGTTGAGGCATATCTGGACTACATAGTGAGACCCTGCCTCAAAAAGAGAGAAGGGAGGAGGAGAAAGAGGGGCAATGCTGTGTTAGTGACTTTCCTGTCACTGTGACAAGCTCTGACAAGTGCTCATGCGCTGAAGGCTCATTTGGCTCACAGTTTCCAAGGATTTCAGTCCGTCATAGTGGAGAAGGCAGGTGGAGTTGCTCTGTCCATGGTAACAGGAGTATGTGGCAGTAGTTGTTCACATCATGATGCCCAGAAGCAGAGTGTACAACCCTCCCAGCCCCTAGTGACCTACTTCTTCCAGCCAATCCCCACCCCTTAAAGTTTCCACGGCCTTCAAAATCATGCCCCACACTGGAGCCAAGCACTTAAAACATAAGCCTGAGAAGGACATCGAAGATTTAAACCATAACAATGCAGAGGTCCACGTCTTATAAATGAATATTTGCATATTACTAAGATTCTTTGGTGACAAGAACCTAATCGAATTGATGAAGGAGGAGAGGGTGGTGACAGGAATCAGTCTGTTCAGTGACTGGAAGCATGGCTGGCCAAGCCTTGGACAGCCGTGTCCGGTCCTTAGAATGTTGCCTGCATTGGCAGTCATTCTCCAATTCTGTTAGTGTGGACAGAAGTCTAGTCATGGGACTCTAGACTCACGGAAGTCCTGGAAGTAGAAAGGCCTGCTCCTGGAGTTTCCTCCATGCTGTGGCTTAGCACACAGACCAAGCAGGTCTGGCAATGGTGAGCTCAGAGAACTAGCTGACAACAAGTCCAGATGGTTGTTAAGTCACAGGCTGGCAGAGGCTCTGAGTGGAGACAAGGGACTCAGGGTCCTTGGAATAAGCATTCTTTCACTAAAACTGTGAACATTTTCATCCTAAGACAAAATACCAGGAGATATAATTTAACAGAGAAAGATGCATTTTGGTTCTTGTTTCCAGAAGGTTCTGGCTATGGTCTGGCTGGTTCCATTGTTTCTGTCCTGTGTAAGCAGAGCATCATGGAGGAAGGGCATGCTGTAGCAGGCCAATCTCATCATGGTGGCCAGGAATGAGAAAGAGAACAGACAGACACAGAGGACAGACAGACAGAGACAGAGACACACAGAGAGACAGAATGGTAAGAGAAAAAAGTGAGGGGGGGGGAGTCCAGGCAAGATACAGCCTCCAGGAACACACCCACACTGACCTACTTCCCCCAGTCAGCCCTATTCTGAAGTTTCCAGCAACTCCCCAGGTGAATATAAGCCTGGGGACAGTTGATGTGCAAACCATAACATCCCACACTTGTCCTGAGATTTTGTGGCCATTTCATAATGCAAGATGCATTTGTTCTACATCCAAGAGTCCCGAAGTGTTAACAGTTCCAGCATTGTTCAAAAGTTGAAGTCTCGAGTCTCCTCTGAGACTCAAAGAGAACTGTTAGCTTGGTAAGAGTTTTAAAACCCAACAAAGTGAGCCATAAAGAACTAGTCACACACGAGAGAGTCCATACATCAGAGTACACAATCCTGTTCCAAAACAGAGGATAGGAAAATGAGGCAACAATTGTCCCAACGAAGGGCTGAAACCAGCAGCCCAAACGCTGATTCCTGTAGCTCTGGTTTGGCACCTGGGACACGTGGTGGCACGATGCAATCTCTGAAGACCTGGGCAGCACCAGCACCCCCGCCGCGCCATGCTGGCTGTAATCCACTTAGTTTCTCTCCTGGCTGCTGTGTTTTGGTCTCCTCAGCTGACCTTACATGCTTCTGGTATCTCCAGCTTCCTGGGTCTCCATTTGCAGCTCCTCCCCAACTCTCCCTCCCCCAACCCCTATAGTTTCATGAATCATTCTCTCAGGGCTACCTTCAGGGAATCTGGCTCAGCCGTACAACGTCTGTCCTTCTGAGCCATCCTCTGAAATCTGGGTGGAAGCCTGCATGTTCCTGCAACTCTTACTTATGTATGCCTGCAAAACTTGTACTGTGTGGATGAAGCCAGGGTCTTCAGCACTTGAAAAGCAGCCAGGGCACCTTGGGTGGCAGCTGAGTGCCTGGTCCTGATCTGAGAATAGGGTGCAGCTTTGCAATGCATTCTCCTCAAGGATAGTCTTTTAGATGTGTTTTCACTTTTATCCCTGAAAGTGGTAGAGTCTTGCCAGTTTCCAAGATATCCACAAGATACCCTTCCTACTGTCCAGGCACAAAGCACCTGCCTTTTCTATCAGCACGTATCAAACTGTACAAAGTCTGTGTTTCTTAGCCATTTACACACACACACACACACACAACACACACACACACACACACACACACCATTCTTGGATCATACTCACTGCTCAATACTTTCATAGATTTTTTTTTTATGACCCATTCTCTTAACAACCATCTTCATGTCAACAGCATTAAGTGTATCCTTTTCAGACCAAACAAGGAGCCTTACGAATCTGCCTGCTCTGCCCTTTGTTCCTAATGATCACTATGAGCTTCTTGAGAGCCACATTCTAAATGCCAGGCTGCCTTAAAATCCCCCCACCCCCCACCGATTACTTAGTCCGTTGCTTTTTGACTTAGCTTTTCCACAGAGTCTCAGGCATGGAAAAATGTTGACAAGTTCTTTGCCACAATGCAACATGACTGCATCTAGTTCAGTTCCCAAGAAAAGTTTGTTTCTGAACGAAAGTTCAACAGCATGCTGTCTGCATTCCCACCTCTGCCCTGTCCTCTGAGCTCCCACCAGAATCCCCACTAAACTAAAGCTCACAAGCAGGTTCTAGGGCTGCTCTAGCCTGAATCTGCCAATTCCAAACTTCTGTCATCCAAAGGCAAGAAACTTCCCAAGCACATGTCAGGCGGTCACAGCGGTGACCTTACTTCTCCGCACCAGCTTTCTGAGTGTTAATCAGACTTTACGTTACTGTGACAAAATACCCCAGAGAAGTAGCTTAAAGCTTGTTTTGGATCATAGTGCCCGAGGTCCAGCATGGGTCAGCTGCTCTTCTGCTTCCAGAGCTGGTGTTAGACAGGCAACATGGAGCAGAGCTGCTCACCTCATGGAGGCCAGGAAGCAGAGAGCAAGATATAGAGAGTTCAGGGCAATGTATAAACCCTTAAGGATTATGTAGCCCTTCCTCCTAAAGTTTCTAGAACCTTCCAAAATAGCACCACCAGCTGGGGATCAAGTGCTCAACATGTGAGCCTATAAGCCTCATTTCATACACTAGCCTTAGCATAGACCCTAAACTGAGGTTCTTTGGAAGGCAATCCCAGGATGCTTGGGGGAAGGAGGCAATCCCATGATGCTCAGGGAAGAGGCAATCCCAGGGAGTATGCCAGAAGTGTGAAGAACTGATCAGAGGAGCAAAGCAAGGAAAGGTGATCACCGTGGCCACTGGGTTCCTAGAGGTGTCAGAGCCCAGCCAGAAGTGCTTGCTCAAAGTTTCTCCAAAAGGTCGTTATTCGCTAGCCCCCATCCAGTAGTGACCTAGGGTCCCTCCTGCACTCTGAGATTCCCAACATCTCTCATCCAAGAGACCAGGTGCTGAGAAGGAGCCCCAGTTAATCTGAAGCGGCAGGGGCCTGTGGCCTGACTTGGGCTGCTGGGGCTGCCACAGAAAGTCACACGAAGACCAAGTGTGTGCACTAACCAGTGCAGTTCTGGTGCAAACCACTGGATGCTTCAGTCCTTTCTGGACTGTTCTAACCGAAGATCATGTAGTTGAGAAGTTCACCACGTTCCATGTCTAGAGTTCTTAGGCATCGTTGTTGCCTGTCTCTCTCCTGCCAGGCTTGGTTAAAGCCCACCCTTCAAACTGTTCTGGACCAGACCAAGTCACTTCATCTCATCAGCATAAGCTCATGCACAGTGCAAGGGCTCCTGGGTAACAGACATTCCTAATACAGAGGAGTTCTGAGGATTATAGAGCAACTCTTCCCCTCTGGGTCAAAGCCAGTCGAATTGTTTATTTCCTAACAAGGTCTAATGGGCCAGGCTGGTACCTGTTCTCAGCTGTGCCTTGTTGGGGAAACTAGAGACCAATAGCATAGAGGAGGGGGCCAAGACAGCTCCCCTATTTGACACAAGGTCTACAGGAAGAGGCATTGTTAGGCCTGGACATCTAGGACCCCCTTGAGTGTGAGATGTTTCAGTTTTGCCTCTGTAGTGACCACTTCTGCCCTCTCGTGCCCTGAGATTGTGGTCCCAGCCAAGTTCTCCATACATACAGTCCTCCAGACATGACCATGGCTGCTTTCATCTCTGAACTAAGGTGTACAGGGCAGCACACATCTGCTTCTCCTGGGATCTTAATTCTGACTCTAAGCATCCATACCCCAAGGTGCAGAAGATTCAACTTCGGAAATGTTCAGGCCCTTTTCCCTACTGTCCTTGGTGCCTCACCATAGTTTTATAGTCTTACTGATATCAGCAAAGCAGAACAGAGTTTAGCCTTGGTCATAATCCTCTTCCTCATACAGGCCACAGTTCCCAGTTTCTGGGGACTAGAATGTTCTAGAATTCAACACTTTTTGGGTTGGAAGTAACATAATACATAGACTGCCCGTTCAGATACACTGAAGCAGCCTGCAGCACACTGGACTCACATGCCCACATTTCACATGGTAACAGGGATGCCCTTGGTCAGCAGTGTGTCTATGAGTCAAGCCAAGTCATTTCTATGGCCAAATGAGTTCTAGAAAAATCTCCAGGTTTGGAACTTCTGGGAATTGTAAAAGCAGGGCGAGATATTAGAGTCAACCTGGTACGATGGCTTACACCTTAATAACAGCATCCAGGAAGCCAAAGCAGGGAGATTGTGAGTTCAAGGCCAACTGGCTATATAGTGAGCTCTAGGCCAGCTTGCACTACATAGCAAGGCCCTGTCTAAAATTATGTCTGAGTCGGTAGTTTACATTTTGTTGCTCTTACTGTTTGCTAGTCAGGTGCTAGGACGTTGCTATTTACAGCTGAGAAAAGTGAGACACAGACTCCATCAGCAACACTAGCTTCACAGCACACACGCCTCAGTACTGGGTGGAGCCTCCACCTGCATCCACATTGGCCTTTCTCATCCTGGGCACATTGCTGCTGGGGACAGACATGGGAAGGAGAATGGGGCTGGGAGCCTTGCCACCTGTGGTCTTACCATTCTGATTGAGGCTCCTGTCCAGTGCGCAAGCATCTCGTAGGAGTAACACATGTTAACGAAGCCACCCAGGTGTACCTCAGCAGGCAGTGCAGTGGCCAGGGTAAACTTGGGGACGCATGTCCCACAGCTCATGGTTACCATGGAGAAGTGTACATGGCATTCAAGGAAAGCCAAAATCTGGGTTTTTTATGGAAGAATCTCCTTACTTTTAATTATAAAAATGTTTTAAAAACAACTTTATTAAGGTGTAATTTACATATCGTAATCTTTTCCCATGTAAAGTATGGAATTTTTAAGTAATTTTTAGTAGGCATCATGATAGTCTAATTTAAAAACATTTCCATTAACCTTAAATAAATCTCAAATCCAGGAACAGTTACTCTCTGTTTCCAACCCTGGGTGGCATTACTCACCTTTTCACCCATAATCTAGCCTCTTTGACATTTCATAGATATGGTCATGGTATATTGCCTTTTATGACTGCCTTCTTTCATTTGGTGCGATCTGTTTGAGATTTATCCATCTTGCAGCAGGATGCTAGAATCGTATTCCTTTCTGTGCTGCATACACGCTCCCTGCATGGACATACCACCTTTTCTCTGTAGACTCCTCAGCTGGAGGACTCTGGGCTCTTTCCACCTTCGGACTGCTGGAATAATCATGCTAAGGACACTGTCAGGAAGCGTTTCTGTGAACATACATTTTGTTCCTCTTGAGCATAAGCCTAGGAGAGGAACTGCTGGGTCACATGCTTTTAACCCATTGTGCTAGCCAAGGAGAAATCACCCCAGACCCTTAGCCCAGTTCCCTGCCCTGAAGGTCACACCTGCCTCTTTTCCATGCCCCCCAGGTTAGAACTCACCCCAGCAGAATCTGCTCAATAAATTCAGGCTTTGAAGATGGGAAGTAAGCAGAAAGCATTTTGTCAATAGGTTTTGCTTCCTCCTTACCCTATGGTGGGTGGGGAGTGGTGAGAGTCCAGAGCCTGTTGAACAAAAAACAAAAGGAAAAGAAGAATGTGGAAAAGTACAAACCAATACCTGGCCATCTCCTGTCACTGTGCCCCCTGGTGGGGCCCACAGGTGAAGTGACCGATCTCTACCTGATGTCTGACTGAAGGTAGGCATTTATCAAATGTATAGCCAACTCTCTGTGTTACTCAAGTTCTAGTCCCTTAAGAGATGTCACAGTCTACGAATTGAGTTTGCCCTTGGCCTCATTTAACTGTCTGGGATCTATCATCTCGTGGACATTTACTCCTTTGGTAGACTAAAACCCGAGCTCATTGGCATGGACGCAGCCTTTTGTGGTCCTCTCAACACCACTTCCCATTTCTTGGTGCTCTCTTGGCTCCATGTTGCCTGATGGGCCTCTCCTCAGCCCATCCCTCCCTCCTCTGCTGTAAGCTCACCCCACCCCCACCCCCCACCCCTGCCCAGGGAGATTCTGTGGGCTGGAGAAGAGGCATGAGGGGCTGTGATGGGACTGGTGTATGGTCCAGGTGTTGGAACACCTGCCCAGCTCCTGGACTGTGAGGCTGGAGGCAGAAATAACAGTGGGAAACAGCACTCTTTTTTAGGTCTCTGCAGAGCGTGGATGGAGGGGAGCCAGAAAAAGAAAAAAAAAAAAAAGAAGGGAAGGCCTAAGCAGGAAGGAGACGGAAAATGGTGACCGGGCCCACTACGACAGAGGGACACACCTGTGTGGAGGGAGACAGAAGGACAGAGAGGGACAGAAGGAGCGACGGAGGAAGTGTGAGGCAGACAGGCAGGGCACAGCCACATAGGCCCATCTCTCCCACTGCCATGCAAAGTGAGTCTCGAGACAAGGCCCATCTTCCCAGCTTCTGAGAAGGCAGGGTCAGGGTCTGCCTGACCCTTGAAAGACCCTGTCTCGCAATAAAAACTGTAAACATATAGAAGGAGGCCAGAGGAAGCAATTCATCGGTGGAATGCTCGTCCTGTGTGTGCAAGGTCCTGGGATCCACCCCTAGTGTTCTGAAAAAGAAGTGAGCCCTAGACCCTCCCCCAAGCCCCTTCCCCTGCAACTGAGGGGCCTCCTTGGTGTGGTCCTTTGTCCAAAATAGCAGTTCCTCACCCAGATGCGTGTTCTTAGCTTTCTAGGGTAAGAGCAAGGAGATGGATAGAGGTTGGGACTCACCTGAGGCTCCTGGAAGCAGGTAGCCTCTTTCACTACCCCCAGGTAAACAGGCCATTTCGCTCACACACTCGCGGTTCCAAGCTCACTTCCTTTTTGAAGCTGTTGGGATGGCCAAGCTACACAGGGCTATGCTTCTCCCTTCATGTCGGAGCTTAAATGCTATCAGCATCCTGGAAGGAAACGCGGGCATGTGAATATGCTGGGATATTGCAGGATGACAGCCAAGGACAGTGGCCAAGGAGCTGGTGGCACCTCGGTATGCCTTCTATCAAATTCCCCATCTTCCCTCAGCTCCCTCTGAGCCTCCGCTACAGGGCAGCTCACACAGCTCAAGGGGAGAGTGTTGCCTGAGTTGACGGGATCTAGAATGAAAAGACCATAAACTGGGCTCCCGAGGCTGAGAAAGTGCAGGATCATGGCCCTGGCAGCTTGGATGCCTGCTGAGGGCTTCCTGGCTTAGAAAGTGCACCTTCTAGCTACATCCCCGCGGCTTGGCAGAAACCACACGGCTCCCTGCCATCTAGTCTCAGAAGGGCATTAATCCAGTGTGAGGCTTCCACCCACCATGACCTAATCACTTCCAAGAGCTACCTGCGGATGCCTAGCTTCCAGCATCATGGCAAGTGAATTTGATCGGGATATACACTCAGGCCACAGCCGCCGCCGCCAGGAAGATGGAAACCCAGGAGGCCAACATTTCTGACTCTTACAAGAGAAGCCAAAACGCCATATTTTAATGGAAATCCTCCAGTTTTTAAGTGTTGGCCAAAAGCCTCATCCGTTCTCCTGGCTTTCACCAACACCTGCGGGTTGGATTCAGCCCTCCGGCTGCCAGCTTCAATCGCGACGGCACGTGTTTCTATTTCTGTATATGTAATGATTGATTTTACTTCGAGTTACGTCCTTCTCCTCATTAGCCTCGGGGAACAGCCGTGCCAAGGCTCCTGTGCTGTCCCCATGCCTGGCATTTAGATGATGTTGCGTGTTGTGCAGGGAATGAGGCAGAGGGTTCCAAGCATGCTACAGCCCCCGTGGGGTCTGAAGGTTCTAGAGGGGAGCCAGGCACTGCTGGCTGGGGCAGCCTGGAAGCATGAGAAGCCGGTCTGCAGGACAAGCGGCTGCTGGTCTTCTGTGATTCAAATTCTGCCATATCCTTTACACACTCCTGTAAGCCAGGGACTGTGCAGGCCACCAGGCCGTTCATACAGATGAGCCTGGCCCCAGGCACAGGGCCAGAGAGAAGCTGGCCTTTCAGGGGATTGGAGGAGGTAGGAATTTTAACAAGTTTAATAAAAACGGAAAGTAAAACCCGAGCTGGTGGAACGGCTGCTTTCTATCAGTTTTAATAGACTTAAAGGACCTGTGGTGCAAAGGATGCTGGAGCCCAGAGGCAATGTGCCAGAAGTCTGGGACAGGGCTCCCAGGCATCAGTTCTAGGTCTTATCCACCTTCTTCTGCATGGTCAGAAATCTGTCTAGGTTCAGGCCTAGAGGAAGAGCTTAAGTAGGGAGCCAGTAAAGAAACTGAGGTCAAAACCCCATGGCGGGGAAAAAATCAAGCTTCTGGAATCCTTAAACACAACGTGAAGGCCGTACTCCATTGTGTCCAGGAGAGTTTCATACTGCCTGTGCCTGACCCAGGAAGGACCCAATTAACCCCGGGACTCCCATCTCCTATCTCCCCACCAATGCACCAGTCTTTTGGGCATGAACCCCCTTTTTTAGAGACGAGGAAAAGTGAGTTCAAAGAGATGAGCTAGCATGCTAAGGCGACCAGACCCAGAGCCCCCAGGTCCCCCCTGAGCTTGCACACTGCCCCACCTTGGCGTTTATCCCACCTCTCCTTCCCACCGCGCTGAGCTTTGTCCCTGCATCCCTTACACTCTGAAGGGGACGGCGTGAGCTCCATTAGGACCCCGAGTCACTCTTGGGGTATGCACTGGACACTTTCTACCCACTGAACTAGTCCAGTGATCACTCTGTGGTCATCAGGATGGTGGCCTTCATGAAGGCCAGGGTGTCCACTACAGAGTGCCCGGAGCCTAGTGGCATGGCCTCTGATTCACACGATGGGTAGGGTCAGAGACCACCAGTCACAGAGAAGGATGGAGGTATCCCTATGTGACAGGACAGAGACACAGAGACAGAGAGAGACAGAGAGACATACAGAGAGTGTCATAGAGAAAACCTGAAGAGAACATGGAGGTTCTCAGGCTGAGAGACAGACATGGTGCTAAGCCCTGTTACCAACACCATCCCAGTGTGGCTGCCTCCACTCCACACCTCCCATTCCCCATCTTCCTCACCCCTGTGCAGCAGGGGCTGCATCCCCCAAGGCTTGAAAGGCTCCTGGTTCCTGGTCACATGGAAGCAGCCAGAAGATGCTCCCAGGCTGTGCTGGTGTAGGAAACCCCTAAACAAGGTGACCAGGAGGAGCGTCGAGGCTGGTTCCCAGTGCCCATGAGTTCAGTTCAGAAAGACATACTTGGTGGTCCAGGCCAGAGCCAGCGGACAGTTACGCCGGGAGCCTAAGGTCCACAGCACAGGCCACTAAAATCAAGGTTGGGAGGAAGCAAGGAGGACTCTGGGACCAAAGCTCACTATGGTTAGGAGCCCAGGTATATATGTAGGTGGCATACTGTTTCAGCCCCAGCATCAGGCAGCAGAGCTGGACCAAGTCTGAGGAGGCCCAGGAATGCATACAGCAGCTGCTGAGCCCATGGTGCTGACTGTTAGGTTCCCTCTGTGTCTCTGGCATCTCTCGTGAACCACTGAGAGCCAGCCTCTCTGAGCATCACTTGAGGAGATCACTGGACTCTGTGGCTGCCTGTGCATGTGGGTGGTCCTTCCTGTGGCTAGTGTACAGCCACCCAGGGAGGGAGGGCCTTGCCCTAGAGTGCAGAGCTGGGTCCTAGCCTCCTAGGCAGAGGTTGAGAGCTTTCCTGGGAGCCATCCACAGGGCCTTGTGGCCTTCATCTTTGCTGCCAGAGCCTTTTGAGATTTTTTTTTTTATTTTATTTTTTTCTGGCTTGGGATTAACTTGAGGTCCATGCAGCTGGAACTTATTTGATCTGAGGCAGAGTGGTAGTTTTCTGAAGGTCACCGTGTAATTTCATCTCATGATGCATTGCTTGCTGGTGGCTGCAGGTGGCAGAGGGGAAGATGGCAGCTGTTCCTGAGAAGATTCGGTCCAGCTGATGACCTTGGCTTTCGAAGGCATGGCTGAGAACTGCAGGAAAGGCGGTTATAGTGGGGCTTGGGGGTACAGTAGGGTGTCTGAGTATGATAAGATTGCAATGTTTCCAGTGGATTTCTGCTTCACCTTTCTGCTTTCTTTAAATTGGTGGAGGCTGTCCCTGGACACTTGTTCTCCAGTCTTGGGCCATGTTGATCCATCCCATCCGTGTCCCATAGCCTGGCCAATCCAAGCATCCCAGCTCCAACTCCATCATACTTGATTCAGGGGTAAACATGGAGTGTTAAGCGGTGGATATCTGTGATGCTCTGTTGGGATTAGCAGCTTGAGCTTGGAGCTGGTGGGGTCACTGTAAGAAGGAAACTTTCCCGAAGCTTCAGGAGACACAGGCTTCCCTCCTCGTTATTCCAACACCCAACTCATGATGTACCCGTGTGTGCGGCTCACGTGCCTTCAGTGTTGAGTTATTGTAGCTTCTCTCACCTTAGCTGCACCTGTGTCCTCACCTGTGACCATGACAATTCTAACAGGGCCACATGGCTTACCACAGACTACCAAGTCCTTGGTGAGGGGCAGTTAGGAGGGTCTTCGTGGAGCCACAGAAACTTCCTGGGCTTCTGGCTCTGTTCCACTGCCGCTATAAAGAGTTTGGACTTTCTGATCATCATATTAAAACCACAAGGTTCCTGTGAGCTGCCTAGGGCTTTCTTGGGTCAGCCTGTGCCTCTGAGATATGGGTGGTGGCCCAATCAGCAAGTGCTGAAGCTGTACAAAGAAATCTGATTATATTAAATGTAACTGGGTTAAATTCAGCAGCGAAGAGGAAGAGCTCTTGGGTTATGGAATAAAAACAAGCCAGATTCAACAGTACAAGAGGTATGCTCTAAGAGAGGTAGACATGTAGATGAGAGAAGAATGGGTAAGGCACACCTGGAAAACAGGGACCAAAGTGATCTGGATAGACAGTTCCTTATCTGACTAAATGGAATTTAAGACCCCCCAAAAATCATAAGGGTCAAGGAAGGAAATGGCAGATATAAAAAGAATAACAAACCGAGGAAGCATTTATTCATTATAGTTACGCAACTCCCTGGCAACACAGGCTTCAAAGTGCCAAGCCATTGCTTATCATGATACCCTAGCTCCATAAAATAACGATGACAGTTAGATACAACTCAAAACAATAACCGGCCGAACCTCATGAAGAAATAGA
Organism: Peromyscus leucopus; assembly: GCF_004664715.2. NCBI lineage: Eukaryota > Metazoa > Chordata > Mammalia > Rodentia > Cricetidae > Peromyscus > Peromyscus leucopus. The sequence continues at coordinate 248,234 of NW_023505367.1, read as the reverse complement.
TAATCCCACAGTTGTAGTCAGAGGTCTTTAACAGGCTCAGAAACAGAAAACAGATGACTCAAAAAAGCAATTGGTAAGCTAGAATTACTAAGTATGTAGAGAATTATATTACCCCCGCCCCAGACAAACCCCTGGAGAACAATATATCATTGTCAGAAACTCAAAGAACAATAACAGATGTGTTGAGATCTGAACCCAGCTTACTCAGTTTTCCAAAGCTGTGTACCATTCTTCCTTGTATGTGTGAGCACATGGTATGTGCATGTGTGTATACATGAGTATGTGTTTATGTGTGTTCGTGTACATTCTTTTAGACACTTGGACTACTAGTTTGGGATATCCCTACCCACAGTGAACTAGGCCCTCCACGTCAATCACTAGTTAAGCAAATGTCCTACAGGTTTCCCTACAGCCCTGTCTTATGGAGGCATTTTCTCAATTGGGGCTCTCTCCTCTCAGATGGCTCTAGCTTATGTCAAGTTGACATAAAAGTAGCCAGAACACCACCCCTCCCTCTGGTTTGAGTCACCTTGGAGGCAGTCAAGTTCCCTGGGATGTTGGTTTCCCTGGGCTCAAGAATATCATTAGCATGGCCTAGTCTACCCTAGCTTTTCCGAAACTCATGAACACAACCTCCAATGCCTTAGCCATGCCATGCAGAGAAGCCTGAGCCAGAGGCAAGCAGCAAGTGGTGGAGTTCAGGGAAGAACCTCTCTAGGAGTGAGGACAGTAGGTGCAAAGGTCCTGAGGCAGACATATGCCTCGGCAGTCTAGAGGTAACAAGGAGGATAAGGGGCGAGAGCTAAGGTCAAGGTGACTATATTACATCTCCATTGTCATAGCTTAGTCAGACTCTCATGGTGGACTTTTAGGGGTCTCCATCTCCTGCTATAATAGATGTCCTTGACCACATATCTGTCTGTGGTGAAGTGTATCTCAGGGCATGTGCCGAGAGCTGGGCCTGCTAACTCTAAGGAAGCAATGTCACCTTTATAGCCATCGCCAAAGTCCCCTCTACAGGGGGAATGTGCCCTGTGTTGGCTTGTAAGGTCCTTCCTGTCCCTTCGCTCCATCTCCACCTGGTCATCCCCCTGAGAAACTGTTTTCTCCTTGGGCCTTCCTTCCTTCACCCCACCTCATTCCTTCACATAGATGCCTGCTCTACTGTTGCAGATGGCCAGGGAGTCCAAGAGCCCTGAGAAGGACATGTCCCTTGATGGAAACTCTCCACTCAGGGACCACTCTCCTCATCCATAGCCTATGCAGCCTGCTTTTTCAGAAGCTGCAAACTCCCCAGTAGCTATCTTGAGACAAGAAGTGAGCACAGGCTAGCCCACTGTTGTCACTGGAAGGTAGCAGTTGTAGAATATGACACAGGACAGAAGATGTCTTGCTGGAAAAAAAGGCTCTGTCTCCTAGGCCCCAACTCTGGACAGAGCCAAGTCACAAACTGCCTATGTGACACTGCAAAACGTTGATAGTCCTGGGGGTGGGGGTCTGAACATGGGACATGGTTAGTGCTTGAGATTGGTTGACTGGAAAAGTGAATGACTGGCTGTGATGGAGTGGGAAAACATCTGGACTCCAGGTTGAACAGGCCTCTGCTCAGATACACCATTCCTTTTAATGTGTTGCCCTGAGTGGGTGTTTTCCCCTCTAAGCTTTACTCTTACTGTCAGCAGCCTGTGACCATCTTGGTTTGCCTGGGCCAAGGCCAGAACAGTGCAGGAGGTTGGAGTATTTTGCAAACTGTAATGTGCTTGAGAATTGAGGCTATTATCTTAGGCTCTCTGGGATGTGCAGCAAGACAGTAAGGAGCCTGTCCCCTGGTTTTCCTCATGTGCAGGCAGTTTCCTGAGCAGAAGCTCAGACCAGGACATGATATTCAGCTGATGCCAGGACAGGGATGGAGGGTTGGGAGGGAGGCTGGGCTGCAGTGGGCAGGCTGATGATGTATCAGTCCTCAACATGTTGTGGCTTGTCTGTGTGTATGTAGCATTCTCCCGGGCAAAATGGGAGAATGGGAGAGGCTACAGTGCTGAGCTGCAAATGGGAACAATCTTTGCTTGTTTATCTTGTGGACAGATGAGCTGGATGGCTTGTGGGGGGGGGGACTGACATGGGCGGGAGCTAGAGAGAGGAAAGAAATCAGAGAGAGAATCAAGGGACATTCAGAGAGAAGAACAGGGACAGGCAAGAGAGGAGCAGCACTGGCCAGGTGGCAGACAGAGAGACACAGAGAGAGAGAGAGAGCTGGGCGGGGGAGCCTGTGCAGGGTCTCACGCAGGTCCCAGAGCCCCTGTGCCTGCTAGGAGGCATTTCCAGCAGCCTGCATTCTCTTATTTTGTTTTTGTTTTGGAGACATAGTCTTGCTGCCCAGCCCAGGCTGATCTCAAACTCAAGAGTCTCCTGCCTCTGCCTCCCAGGTGCTGGGATGGCAGGGGTGAGTTCAAGTGTTCAGGCTCAGCCCCCATGGTCTGCAAAGTCAAACCAACCCTTCCTCTGGTGCCCAGCCAAAAGAAGCTGAAGGAACTTCCCAGTGAGGAAGTTTGCCCTCTGGGGCTCCGCCTCAGCTTGCCCAGCCGTGTCACCTGCAGGTCATACTTCCAGAGCATGCCTCCAGATTCCTAGAGGGCTGCCACAGCCCCAGCTTCTGGAGTGCCCCTCATCCCCTCTTCCCCAAACATTCCCCTCCCCCACAACGCGACTGCCACCATTGCCACAGGCCAAACTCGCTTTATTGACTTAGCATCTTTGTGTAAGTCACTCAATTTCTATTGTACTGAGATTTACTCAGAAAGGAAGCCCCAGGTCACTATGGGAATCAACAGGCAGTGCCACTGGCAGGAGAGGAAGACAGCGACATCAACCGTGGTCACTGGGAACCGTGTTGCAGGTGACATGGGAGACTGCCCTGTGGACGATTATGTTCCCTTCCTGCCCTCCTCCCAGGACACTCAGCAATGTCTGTAGACACTGACTGTCATACTGCAGTTGTGTATGTGTGTGTCGTATGCATGTGCTTTTGCATGTGTGTATTCACATGTTGACACCCCTGTATCTAACAGAGAGCGCCTACGGGTATCACAGAACAGCCTGCAGTATGTAGGACAGCCCCAGCCAATGGTTATCCATCATTAAATGTGTGTAGTGCCGAGGTTTCCATAGCTCCATCCATAATCAGCTGGCTCCAAGCAGATGTGCACATGCTTGGGACAGTACTGACCAGCTTAGGGCCTCAGCCTCCAGGCTCTGCAGAAACATCCACCCTGGAGAAGTTTTCCTGGCCTCCAGAACCCAGAACTCCTGGGTCCCTGTTCCTAATGCCCAGGCCCTTGATGGTTCTTCCTAAAAACATTTCTTTTAGATTCATTTATTTTATTTTATGTGTATGGGTGTTTTGCCTCAATGTATGCATGTGTACCATGTGTATGCCTGAATCCCAGAAAGGGCAGAAGAGGGTGTCTGATCCCCTCGGGCTGGAGTTATGATGGTTGTGAGCTACCACATGGGTGCTGGGACCCTGGTCTTCTGTAAGAGCCGCCAGTGCCCTTAACCACTGAGCCATATCTCCAGCCCTCCTCTTGGTGGTTCTTACCTCCCACAGCCTGATGTTCCTCACTAGAACAGAGGCTCCCAGTGAGCAGGACTCTGTCTAGTTCATCTTTCTCCAGTCCTCAGTGCTCTGGGCACAGTGCTGATGCCAGGGCAGGTTCTTATGAGTTAAGTGTGGAATGAGGGAGTGAATGAAGCTGGCCTCAGGGGCATGGCGTCTGCTCTGGGACTCAGCATGCCTGCTGGGTGCATGCCTCCTTCAAGCCCCTTTGGCATTTGGCTTTCCAAACTGACATGTGTGCAGGACCACCTGGCCAGGGGACCCTCTCAGCAGAGGAAGATGCAGCCTTGCAGACAAGACCTCACTTCCCAAGCATTACCACTGCCCTGCTCTCTCCTGGCAAGGAGGTAACTGTTAACAGTGCCCTTCTTCCCTCTCACAGAACTCCCGACTCCTGCAGTAATTCCTTTGATCCTCCAGCCCCCAGATCTTCTAGACCTGTAGGGCAGGTAGAGAGCCCAGGGCACTGAGACCTGGCAGGACCATCCTCTGAGCCCTGACCTTTGGACTGGGGAGCCTCTTAGAACCATGCATAATATCTGAGAGCCCCCGGGAGGTGCTTCTGAGAAAGCCATCACAGCCCCGAGGTCACAGGTCTCACGACAAGGGCCAGAGGCCATCCCCCCTGAAGGCAGCTAGAGGCCATGGCTGTGGCCAGTGAGTTCCTGGGACAGACATCCAAGAACAGACCAGAGGGAACAGGTGCTGACTGGGGAATGTGTGTCTGGGGGGCTGACTGGGGGAGGGATGTCATGGAGGTACCTGAAGGGAGGCCAGGCCTTTCAGAGAGCCTGGTGGGTCTACCTCACTTCACATTCTCGTCCCTCCCTGCTCTTCTCTGTCACCCCCTCCCCACACCTCCTCCTTGCCTGCCTCCCTGTCCTCTTCTTCCCCTCCTCCGTCTCCTTTGCTTTTCCTCCTCCTCCTCCCCATGCCTCCCTCCCTTCTTCTCCTCCCTCCTCCCCTTCTTCGACTTAGCCCTTGTCCTCCGTCCTCTCCCTCCCATCCATCCTTCTCCTCCCAGTGTTAGTTTCTGCTCTCTTCCCCTCCCCGTAGTTTCTGTCTCCTCCCACCCCCTCCGCCTCCCCTTTACCTGGTCCTGGTAGTGGAGGGGAAGCTGCTTGATTATGTATTCCTCCTGTCCTGTTTCCTCGATGCAGGCTTCTGAAATCCCCAAAGCCACAATTTGCCTCTTGCTTGCTGCCTCTCCTGCAGCTGAGCCCCGAGGCCATGAATGTTTCATCGCTAGCTGCCCAGTGAGGAGGGCATGGGCTACCAGGAATACTGTGGGGGGGGGGCATATTTGTTAATATTAACAATCACCCCCTACACATTTGCCCTTGGTCACCCAAGGCCACAGGACCCCTGTGGACCTCACCTGTATGGCCTGAGCTTCTCCATAGCCTCAGGCTGAACAGGGTAGACGAGTGCACGGATGGCTGGGAGCCCAGGAAACCCACTGTGTGACATTGGGAGGCCCCTGTTAAATGCCACCTCTGATTTGGGCCACTTCACTTTAAAAGGCAGGATCCACACAAGAACAGAGCTAATGACTCAAGTGGTCTGAGATTAGACCTTTGTAGAAGGGCAGAGAAAGTCTATGGTCTCTGCAGAGCGGGCTGGGTGGAGGGCGCCCCGTTAATTACCACACTCTGGAGAGGATGCCAGCCAGCTCGCGCCCTCGTCCTCAGAGGGCAGAGCGAGAAATTAGCTCAAATTGGAGCTGGAAAGATTTAGGTTATATGTAAGAAGGAACTTTCTCAACTCTGAAATATGCTACCAGGAGAGGCTGCGGGTTCTCCACAGAGAGGCTAAAAATAGCTCCTTCTGTAAAAATAGGTCTGGGCGGCTTTAAACATTGTCAGCGCAGGCATGGGGATGGTCTGCAGTGCCGTCTACCAGGTCCTGTTGTCCCCCAACCCAAGAAGGGCATCAGCCCCAGACATTGATCCCTGCTGGGATGGTGTCTGGGTTTCTCAGGTTCGTGTGGAGAAGCAGCCTTTTCCACAGCCCCTCTGAACCCACGCATGGGTCTCGGTGCTCTAACAGGGAGGACACTGGTGCTGTCTGTCTGCACTGGTCCCAGCCACCACCCACCCTCAGTTCCTTCTGGTTGCTCTGGCCCTCCCTGTTGCTGCACCCCAGCTCTGAGAGCTTGAGGGGGTGCATCTGTCTTGGAGCCAGACAGCTCTTGCATTGCCTACTTCTCAGCTCCCCAAGGGCCCGACTCCCTGAGAGGACAGAAGCCCTTCTCCCTGACTTCCATCCTGCTGTTTCTCTCTAGTCCCTTCCCTAGTACACAGCCAGAGGGCTTTTCGGAAGCAGGTCTGGACTTGGGGTGTAGCTCAATGGTAGAGTGTGAGGCCATGCATGAAGCTCTGGGTCCTACCACTGACCAAACAAACGACCCCCAAGTGTGTCTTGCGGTAGGAATGTGATACCCCCTTCTTTGCCCATACCATCTCAGGATCAAGTCCAAACTCTCTAGATGACTTCAGACTTTCCTTAAAGGGTTCTTGCTGGTCCTCCAGGGCCTCTCAGCTCTGCATGCCCTACCCGAGCCCCATCTCAGCTCCAGTTGACAGGAAGCTATGGTCTAGCCCTTCTAGGCCTGCCACACTTCTTTTCCCTGCCTCTTTCAGACCCTCAGCCTGGAGGGTACCTACTCCAGGGCCTTCACACCCTACACCCCGGACCTCCTGTTTTCATTGCCTTGACACACACAGAACTTTGCATCCTATTGGAGGCAAGTCCATACATCTATCCCTAGACACATGCCTCCTGCCCAGAGAGAAGGCCTGGTGCTTCAGCCCTGAGGACTTTGAGCTGACAGAGTGGAGGAATGTCAAGATGCACACTGCTCAGTGTGGTGGGTCATGCCTGTAAGCCTAGTACCTGGGAAGCTGAGGCCATCCTAGGCTACCAAGTGAAACTCAGTCTTGAAAAAACAGGGGAGTGGGCGGAAGAGGCAGCTGCCATGTGGATTTGCCTTATGAGAGATCATTCATTTTTGCCAGGTGTAGCAACCTGAGATCCTGTGGTGATATTTTGTTTGTGTTCTAACAAATACAGCTTGCCTGAAGACCAGAGTGTGGAGTTAAGCCACTAGTTAGCCACTGAGGTCAGGCAGTGGTGGCTCACACCTTTAATCACAGCACTCAGGAGGCAGAGGCAGATGGGTCTCTGTGAGTTCAAGGCCACCCTGGGCTACGCAAGATTCATCCACTCTAAAGAGAAACAGAGTCAGGCAGTGGTGGTGCACACCTTTGATTCCAGCCCTTGGGATCTTACGCCTTTAATCCCAGCACTAGGGAGGTGGAGACAGGAAGTGATATAGCTGGGTAGAGAGAGGAATATAAGGCAGGAGGAGACAGGAGCTCACTGTCTTTCAGGCTGGGATTCAGTAGAGGTAAGAGCTCTCGTGGCTGGCTGCTCTGCTGCTCTGATCTTTCAGCTTTCACCCTGATATCTGACTCTGGTTTTTATTATTAAGACCAACTAGGATTCGTGCTACAGTTCTCAGCTTTAGAGACAGAGTGGGGAGGATCAGGAGTTGGGACCAGCCTTGGCTTCTGGAGAGGCATTGGGGAGAGGAGAATAGGCAAGTGAGGGGGCAGGAAGTAAGGGGGGGCAGTGAGCAGTTTCCCTGCAGTGGCCTGTCCCTTCTACCTGCTCCATTCCAGCTGACCAGGACAGATTAGGCTGAGCTTAGCCCTGACAGCAGAGAACCACACACCAGTGACAGCCTTCACTCCAGGCTAACCCTGAGCTCTGTCCCAGCTGAAGGAGTCATTTAGAACAGAAAACAAAAATCAGTTTGGTCATGTTACAGAGACGGAGGAACCCAGGCTGGAAGTGAACCCAGGTGTACACTGGGGAGCTACTGTCCCCTGAAAGTCACAGCTTCTTGGCAGGGCAGAGGTGAGACGCAGGCTAGTCACAGAGATGGTAAAATCCTACTGGTGTCCCTTCCACAGTGCAGGCTTATGCTGGCCACCAGAACCCTACAGAACCTCTGTATGTGTTTTGGAGATGGTCCCAGGATTCCTTCCATCCAGGGAAACATGCACTTCCCCTAAGCACCTAAGTCTTCCCATCCCCTCCTTCAGCCGCATTATTGACTCCATAAGCATGTGATTTGAGCATTTTAATTTCATCTGTGGCCTCTCAGTTCACTCATCTCAAGATGACCTGTCTGGCAATGCACTCGAGGCAGCCTATGAATAAAGTTAATTTCCCATCACAAAAAAAAATGAAAGAAAAAGCAAAGTCTAGCAGCCAGCAGCGCTCAGTACAGGTTCAGTGAGACTGCATGTCATTCCAGCTTCCCAGCAGGCTTGCCATTACCCCATTCCTGCCCTGTTGTATCAGCTTCCAGCTCGTGGTGTGTCCCCAACTGCTCTTCTGGTTCTCAAGTCCCTGATGTGACTCCAGGACCGCTAGCAGCTCTAGATCAACTTCCAATGCATGCAAGAATATTTATTTAGATATGAATGCTCCCCAAGTGTTCTCTGTAATAACCGAGACTTTAATAACATCTTTAAATAACAAACCTTAATTATAAGCTAATTAGTCAGCCACCCCACGATCGTGCCATTAAATGGAGCATGGCAATCATAAAAGCATTCAGTACTGCAGAAGAGAGCCAGGCTAGGAGTAGCTACGGCCTGGAAACTGGGTCGCTGCTGCTGCTCCAAGACCTCATCTGATGCAGGTGTTGTCTCCAGATCGAAGAGTGTGTCTTCAAAGTAGGTAACCTGGGTCCTGATCTGCCAGACCTCAGGGAGACTAGGAAGCAGTCCTTGCCCCCAGCAGTGTGGCAAACCATGATTTGGAAAATGCCATGTGGCAAGCCCTGAATGGCCAGGTTAACCGTTCTCTCCACAGGCATCCCCCAGTCTTGCTTCCTGGGCTGGCTTTTGCTCATGAGCACAGGACCCAAAGGCTGCGAAACAGCAGACACTTCAGCTTGTCTGCACTTTTCTACTCTCTGGAATGACAATTTCATGTCTCTTTAACCCTCAAGCCTCTGGTGCCCCTGTGTGCCTGCCTAGGCTCACTCACACTTAGTGACCTTAACTTGTCCTTGCTCAGCGGCGGTGAGGAGAGTCACGGATCTGCTTGTCATGGAGCTCAGTCTGAGCTCTGTGAGTACCTGCAGGAGAATTTCACAAGGTCTGGCCTGTGTTTCCTCATAGAAGGAAGGGGGTCATGACATCCCCACCCAAGATCCCAGCTACCTTTCTGCCACCCATTTATATAAACCTGGGCTGGCTACACAGGACCTGAGGAGGTGCAAGATTTTTTTTTTTTTTTTTTTTTTTTTTTTTGGTTTTTCGAGACAGGGTTCTCTGTGTAGCTTTGTGCCTTTCCTGGAACTCACTTGGTAGCCCAGGCTGGCCTCGAACTCACAGAGTCCACCTGGCTCTGCCTCCCGAGTGCTGGGATTAAAGGGTGCGCCACCACTGCCCGGCTCAATTCAAATCTTACTCAAATTCTCTTTCTCTTGCACCCTCGGTGGAGCATCTGGGTTGCCAGCCAGCCACTGGGTTCTAGAACCTTCTCTTACCTGCTTACCTTTTCTTTTGCTTCTAGGGTTGGGCTAATGCTAGCCTTCACCAGGTGCACACACCACACCCCACCCCACCCCCTGCTATTACCTGATCTGTCCAGGTAGACAGTAGACCAGAAGTTCCATCTCCTACCTGACCCCTTCCCATCGTCACCCCCAGCCCCACTCCGAGACACTAGGCTCAGAGCCTCCTCTATCATTTCTGCTCCAATTTTTCTCAATCCATGCTAGCTGAGCACCCCCCCCCCACTATACTCCAGAGGAGCCTGTCAAGGTCACCTATGATCTCCGTTGGCTAGCCCAAGGGTCACTTTCCTATTTCATCATCTTTCAGCTGATATCTACTCTCTCCCTTGGGTGCCTTTCCCCTGATTCCGGGCTGCCCAGTTTTCTTCCCATCTCTGTCCCCAGTTTTGCTTCCTCGGCTGGTCCCGCCCCCTCTGCTGAGCCCCCCGCCTCTCCTCTGCTCTCCCATTCTCTCTACCATCTCTCCCAAGCTGCCCCCTCATTTCTTCTTCTGTGCTGATGCTGTGCACGTCTGTTTCCAGCTCGACAGCTCCCAACTGCAGACTTGTACATTAACTGCTTGCTCAATATCCACAAAGATGGGAAATAAGCATTTCAAGAGAATATGGCCCCAAAGGATTTTCACCCACCCAGACCTCTTCCCTTCTTCCCTTGGGCTTTTCTGTCTCAACACATGCATCATCATCTGTCCAACACTCAAACCAAAGGCCAGCCTGGACTTTAAGACAGCCTTGCCACCCACATCCAGCCACCAGCAAATATTATGGACATAAAACTTGATCTTTTTCTGTTGCTGAAACAAAATGCTTGAGACAGAACAGAAGTTTATTGAGTACATGGTTCTGGAGCTGGGAAGCCTGAGAGCATGACACCAGCATCCACTCTGCATCAGCGTGTCAGGTCTGGTGGTGCCCCGGCACCTGGTGGAACCATTGAGTGTTGACGCAGAGCAAGTGAGGCAGTTTGAGTCTCCTTCTTCTGCTATAGACCAACATATCATCTAACCCTAATCACCCCAAAGTCACACCTCCAAATACCATTAGATCCAAATTTATAGGCTATGTTTCCAACATATGACAAGTTTTGGTGGGACACACATAAACTGTGACTCTAGGTTTCAACCCTTGCCCAGAACTGCCTCCAGGTTGGGACCAAGTAGCCCAACTCAGCTCTTTACCCAGCCTCCTCTCTTTTCCCTTCCCCTTAACCGTCCCACTTTACCCATGACCAGTAACTAACTGCAGTTTTATTTAAAAGGTAAATTGGCTAGACTTGAGGCTCAATGGTGGACTGATCCCTAGCATGCACAGCCATGGGTCTGGTTTTCAAAGCAGAATCTTGAAAAGGCAGAGAGTTCCACTGTGTCTTTGAGAGATGCACAATTTTCATGCATTGAGCTTTCTTAAAGTGAGGCCCTTCCCGTTTAGAGATAAGTGGAATTCAATTTAGGGATCAATGTTGTTCTAGGCCAGTGGCTCTCAGTCTCCTTAATACTGCCGACCCTTCAATAATAGTTCCTCATGTTGTGGTGACCCCAACCATAAAATTATTTTCATTTCTACTTCATAATTGTAATTTTGCTACTGTTATGAATCATAATGTAAATATCCATGTTTTTCTGGTGGTCTTAGGCAATCCCTGTGAAAGGATCTTTTAACCCCCCACGTTGAGAACCATTGTTCTAAGCCAAGACTTGGGGAATGAATCACTCTACTGGTAGCTGGGTCTAGCTTTGGCGCATTGCTGGCAGATCCTGTATTAGATGTTATGTGGCCTTGCCTCCTCTGCCCTAACAGAGGCCAGGTTCGCCAGCTCCTGAAGCTGCCTTGCAGTCATGGTGAACTATCTGACACAAAACCTCAGGGGGCAGGGTCTGTTTCAGCTCACAGTCTCGGAGGGTTCAGAATGTAATCAGTTGGCCCATGTTCTTGGGCAGAGCAATCATGGTGATGAGAGCTTCTCTGGTGAAGGAGGCGCAGGAAGAAGTCATAGCCACCAGCTGGGACCAGGCCCAGAACATGTGAGCCTTCTGTGGGCATTTCACAACCATTCTGTAACTGTTCTTACTAATGTTTTCCTTCCGTCAAAATGTTCATGGAAGCTTCCCACTGTTAACACCGTTAATGCATATTTTACTTATTATTCATGTGTGTGCAGGGGGGGTAGCCCGTGAGGGGGGGAGCTGGTCAGAGGACAACTCTCAGGAGTCAATTCTCTCCTTCCACTGTGGTCGTCAGGCCTGTACAGAAAGGGCTTTTACTGCTGGACCCATTTCACAAAGGAGGAAACCACACTCCTGATTGTCCCAGTGACACTTAGAGCCTCTTAGCAAAGGCAAGATACAGCCTTGGGGAAGGGACTGGACCATGTCGTTGTTTGTTTTTGCTCTTTTACTCTTTAGGGGAGCCCAGTACCCAGCTCCCAAATAAACCACATGTGGAGGCTTATTCTTAATTATAAGCCTGGTCTTAGCTTGGCTTATGTCATGCCAGCTTTCCTTAACTTAAATTATCCGTCTACCTTTTGCCTCTGGGCTTTTTCCGTTCTCTTCTGTAAATCTACTCTTACTCCGTGGCTTGCTGTGTGGCTGTGTGGCTGGCCCCTGGGTCCTCCTCCTTCTCTCTCTCTCTTTTCTAGATCTCCTTTCTTTTTCTCTCCTCCCCGATTTCTCCTTCTATGTATCCTGCCTGCCAGCTCTGCCTATTTCTATTGGCCGTTCAGTTCTTTATTAGACCATCAGGTGTTTTTAGACAGGCACAGTAACACAGCTTCACAGAGTTAAACAAATACAACCAAAACAAAAGTAACACACTTTAAAATAATATTCTACTACAGGACCAGGCTGGGGTAGGCAGGAGGTGGGGAGGCTCACCCAGAGGGCGGGGCTTCTGAGAGGACAGCAATATCAGAGCAAATGAGCACTGGGCAGAAGCACAGGGGAAAGCCTTGTCCTTCCAGGTCATGGTTTCTATAGTAAAGTGGAATGATTTAAAAAGTGTGGTATGGTTTACGCCGGGCAGTGGTGGTTCATGCCTTTAATCCCAGCACTCAGGAGGCAGAGACAGGTGGATCTCTGTGAGTTCAAGGCCAGCCTGGTCTACAGAGCAAGATTCAGGACAGGCACCAAAACTACACAGAGAAACCCTGTCTCAAAAAACAAAATAACAACAACAAAAAAGTGTGGTATGGCCAGACATGGTGGCACATGCCTTTATTCCACGGGTGGGCTCCAGGAGTCTAATTAGCAAGAAAGAGGAGGGTTTATATGAGCGAGAATTGTTTAAACCAAGGTTGGATAAAGCACAGGGACAAATAACCAAACAAATGGAAACACATGAACTATGAACCAATGGCTGAGGGGCCCCCAACTGGATCAGGCCTCTGAATGGGTGAGACAGTTGATTGGCTTGATCTGTTTGGGAGGCATCCAGGCACTGGGACCGGGTCCTGTGCTCATTGCATGAGTTGGCTGTTTGAAATCTGGAGCTTATGCAGGGTCTCTAGGCTCGGCTGGGAGGAGGGGACTGGACCTGCCTGGACTGAGTCTACCAGGTTGATCTCAGTCCTCGGGGGAGGCTTTGCCCTGGAGGAGATGGGAATGGAGGGTGGGCTGGGGGGAAGGGAGGGGGGCGGGAGGGGGGGAAAACAAGGGAATCCGTGGCTGATATGTAGAACTGAATTGTATTGTAAAATAAAATAAAATTTAAAAAAAAGTGTGGTATGGCCAGACATGGTGGTCTTTGTTCCCAGCACTCAGAAGGCAGGGGCAGGCAGATCTCTGTGAGTTCAAGGCTAGCCTGGTTACAGAGTGAATTCCAGGACAGCCAGGGCTGCTACATAGAGAAACTCTGTCTCAAAAGACAAACAAACAAGACCAAAAAAAAAAAAAAAAAAAAAAAAGGTGTAGTGTGGTGTTGACACAGTGTGAGTAGGGGATATCTGATTGGTAGTTCAGAACACAGGTGGGATGGGAAATAGAGCTGTGTATATTAGGAGACTTGGAATACTGTGTGAGTGAGCATCCTCATATGAAATGCTGGGGGATCAGAAAAATTCAGAATATATTTTTCAGGTTTGAGTTATTTGCATATGCAAATGAGGTGTCTTGGGAGGGACCAAGGTTAAACGGGAAGTTCATTCTTGTTTATCTACACCTCAGACACAGCCAGGAGGTAATTTTTATATGATGTCACACCTGTGTTTTGACTGTGACTTGTCACAAGAAGTCAGGGGTAAGCCTGCTGCTTGTCAGCACTGAAGAAGTTTGTGATTTTAGAGCATTTTGGATTTTTGGTATTCTCAACCTGCATAAAAGAATCATTTAAAACCAGTGGACAAAGAAGGAGCCATCTGTCAGGGTTCAAGCAATAAGCCAGTCACTGAGAAAATGAAGTCAGATCCTTACCTCACACCTTGTAATAGCTAAACTCTAGAGTCTGGATGGACTGACAAACTTCTGTAAGCATGCTGGGAAAATACAAGAGAGTGTGCTAGGGTCACAAGAAGCAAAGCCAGAAAAGGCTGATCAAACGACCCAGTGAGCTGCAGAAATGTAAGGCAAAAGCAGCTTATCCATAATTGCCAAAACCTTGGAGCAACCAAGACGCCTGCCTGTAGACTAAGGAACAAATGAACTGTGGTCTGCCCAGACCTTGGACATTTCTTCAGAAATGAAAACAATGAGCATTCCAGCCATGAGAGGACTTGAAGGGACCAGAAAATGCTTAGTGCTTGGTGACTCACTATCCGACTCCAACATTACCACAGGACTGTGGAGACAGGAAACAGATGAAAGGCTGCAGCCAGCTTAGCAGGTGTGGAGAGGATGGTGAGCAGGTGAACCAGGAGAGCTTGAGACTTGAAACTCTTTGGATGGCGCTGAATGGTGGACACATATCGCTACAGAGATGCCAGCCGTGTGTGCTGTACCAACAGCAGTCATGGGACTCACCGAGAGTTTTGGTGAAGAGCAGTGCTTAGACTTTTGGCTCTCCACAGGAGGAAAGAAATTGACTACTGAACTGAGGGTGGGGAGAGGCTATGAGCACTCTGCCTGCCAATCAAACTTCTCAGGAAAACAAAACCTGTTACTGAAAAAGAAAGATGCAGAGGAGACAAGCAGTCAGCTTTGCCGTCATTCAACAGCCAGGATTAGTAGCCTGGGTACATAAGAACTCTAGCAGCATGCCATAGAGATATGTGTGTGTGTGTATGGTGTGAATGTGTATGTGCATGGTGTATGTGTGTGTGTGTGGTGTGTGAGTATGTACAGTATGTGTATGTGTGTGTGTGCGCGCGTGCGTGCGTGTGCGTGTGTGTGTGTGTGTGTGTGTGTGTGTGTGTGGTATGTATGAGTATGTATAGTATATGTGCGAGAGTATGTGTGTGTGTGTGTGTGATATGTGCATGGTGTAGTATGGCATGGTGTTTGTGTGTTGTATGTGGGGGTATAGTGTGGTATATGTGTGGGGGTGTAGTGTATGTATGTGGTGTAATGAGTACAGTGTGTATATGTCAGATGTATGTGTTCACGTGGGGTGTTTACATGTATGAATGTCACATGGAGATCCAAGGTTGATGTCTGTGTCTTCCTCTGTTGGTCTCCACTTTCTTTTTTGAGGCAGGGTCCCTCACTGAACAGCCAGGCCAGCTGGCCAGTGAGTTTCAGGGATCATCTCTCTCCACCCACAGAGCTGGACTTGGCTAGCTTTATGTGGGACCTGGATGCAGGTCCTCACACTAACCTGCAGCACCAAATTCAATCCACTGAGCATTCCCAGCTCCCTAAGGAAATAGGTGTAGAAGATGCACATGGGCGAGGCTGGACAGATGTGTGAGTGGGGACAGCACCTGATGAGCCAGTACAAGGACTTGAGCTCTGAAATCCAGAACCCAGTGCTGCGCACGACTGTAACCAGTTCTGATGGGCGACAGACGCAGAAGAGCTGCTGGGACTTGCTGGCCACCAGCTCAGCTCCAAGTTCAATAACAGACCAAAGGAGTAAGGTAGAGATCGGTAAACCAGGACACCCAACGTCCTCCTCAACCTCCAGAAGAACCTGCACACATGTGCCCACACATCACACATTGCACAGACCGTACACACATACATACCACATAGTACACACACCACACACACATACACCACACACACCACATACACATACCCACAAGACATACATACACATACCACTACATACACACACACCATACACTACACACACACACACCATACATACATACACAGACACCACACACATCACACATAGACTCACCTGCACTACACATTCTACACCCTACCACAACATACAAACACCCTATCACACACACACCAATACACACACACACACACACACCACAGACCTACACCACACACCACACACACACACACACACACACACACACACACACACACCACACACAAGACAGAGGAAGGATGCGGCCACACATACTCAAAGAGGAGGAAGCAGGATCAGTTCATAAACAGCAACGCCCAGCTCAGTGGCACTAAGGGACAATAGCACACAGTGTGGCCGTGGGAGGGTTAGCTCTTTAGTACCTCACAGCATCAAGCGTTGGTAAGGCCTGGGAGGAGCATTGCAGGGAGCTGCCTGCTCCTCGTCACCTGCCCTTGGCCGGAGACCTACAACAGCCTGGAACCCTCTGTCTCAGAGCCCTGGGGTCCCGTTGGGAGGCTGGGTGAGGGCTGTGGCTCAGCTCACAGGGCCACGGTGTAGTGTACTCCTCTCCTCTGCTCCACTCCTGGGACTTCACCTTGGGAGCTCAAGGCTGGCTGTGGGACGGGGTAAACGGTACAAATAGGACTTCCCGTTCCTTTCCACCTTCCTTCTATTTGGAGTTGCTAGGCGTTTACCTCCACACGGCGCTCCTCCCATCTCCTCGTCTCCTTTACTTCATCTGCCCTCACCACAGTTTCTCATCACCACTTCTTTCTTGCCTTCTCTTTAGCGGCAGGGCCAGGCACGACAGAGGCAGTGGGGGGGGGGCACAGCTGCTGTCTAGGTAGCGTGGGAAGAGGCCTGGCTTTGAGACCGTCTGGAGCCCTGGAAGATGGCTGTTAGTAAAGTGCCTGCTAGGCAAGGTGAGCACCTGGGTGCAGATCATCAGCACTCACATAAAAGCTGGGTGAGGTGGTGCACCCCCAATCCCACTGCTAGGGAGGATCTGGGTCAGGTTCACTGGCCGGCTAGTCTTGGCAATTGGTGAGCTCCAGGCTCCATTAGGTGGAGAGCAATAGAAGATGCCTGGTGTTGGCCTCTCCCCCCACCCCACGCACATCTAGACACATACATGCATACATAGTTGATCGTAAATGCTTGGATACAACAAGCGCCAAGAAAAGTTTTTAAAGAATATTTGGAAGCTCAGTGTGTGGTGGTGATCTCAGAATTCAGGAACTCAGGAGCATATGGCTGTTAAATTCAAGGCTACGCTGATCTATAAGGTAAGGTTTAGGCCAACAACAACAACAAAAACCAGAACAACATAAAACAAACCACACAACACCAACAACAAAACTCAAGCGAATCTACATCTGAGCCTGTCCTGGTTAGTGTTTTGGGTTTTGTTTTTATCAACTTGACATAAGTTAGAGTCATCTAGGAAGAGGGAGCCTTGACTGAGAAAATGCCCCCATCTGATTGGCCTATAGGCAAGTCTGCAGGTTCTTTTCTTGATTGATGGTTGATATGGGTGGGTCCAGCTTACTGTAGGAGGTGCCACCCCTGGGGAGGTGGTCCTGGGTGCTATAAGAAAGTAGGCTGAACAAGCCATGAGGAACAAGCCAGTAAGCAACACTCATTTATGACCTCTGCATCAGCTCCTGCCTCCAGGTTCTTCCCTGGACTCCAGCCTTGACTTCCTCCATGATGGGTGTTTCCTGAGAGCTGTAACATGTTGGTCTCCTTTCTTCTTCTCATCAGGACTGTCTCCCTGTAATGAGCATAGTGAAAATGCCCTTTAGACCCTTTAGACATGTAAACACAGCTTAGTCAGGATCCCCATGACACCCATGGCTGCACCCGATAACCAGAACTTAGTGACTTCACTCATTCAAGATAACCAGACTCAGTCCTAGACCCCATGACACCCACTGGACAGCATATGAGAGACCAAGAGCAAGGCCTCTGCTCTGCACATTTGGAGAGACCCCACCTTGATCTGCCCTGCTGCTCGAGAGTCTACCCCCAAGATCCTGACCCTCAAATCAGAGACTTCTGTTAGAGACTGGACCTCACCTTCAGCTAAGATATGTGCATGGGCAAGTGGCCTTGGGAGATAGGCTTAGGACCATAGTTAGGAACTCAAGTGTAACCTAGCGTGATGGCCCTCAGCATAATAAAATGTAACTATACGACCTATGTACATCTACCTTCTTGCTCAAGACACTCCCATATCTTAGGGTTGGCACACAGGAGGCCTTAGATGACAGTCTATAGCCCGATCCCCAAGAGACATGCTCTGTTTTGTAATGATCCCAGTGGCTGTAAAGATTAGTGCCCGGTGGGCATCCGATACCAAGGCTGCCCTATCTTGGGTCCCTTGAGATTCCCACACATGCCACGATCCTCAGCTTGAGGATGACAGAAAGACTGGAGATTCAGAGAGGCCACGGGCTTAGCCCCAAACACACAGAGAAAGTGTGTTAGTGCCCATCCCCATAGTCCTCCAGCTCACACTTCTTCAACTAGTGAGTTACCCCTACGTCACAACGCTGCACACGCTCAGAGCTCAACAGTCCACGGAACATTTCCTCCAGCTGCACTGGCTGTGTCGTGGGTTCCTCGTGTGTCCCTGTAACCACACCACTTGGCAGGAGCAGCCTAAGCATAAAGGTTTACTCTGGCTCGTGGTTCAAGTCCACCGTGGCGGGGGAGGCAGGCTGTGTGGCTCTTTCTTGGCAGCAGGTGTATGCAGTGGCTCAGGTCATGGTGGACCAAGAGGCAGAGAACAAGACAGGTCAAGAGGCGGGGATAATGGGTCCACCCTGTGACCTACACCTTTGGGCCTCACTGCCTACGGTGTCCACAGTTTCCATAAAAGCACCCCTGCTGCAGCAGAACAAGTGTTCAAAACGTGAGACAGTGGGGACATTCCATGGGGGCATTTAAGATTCAACACACACACACACACACACACACACACATCATCATCATCCCATTCTTTTCAAAAATACTGGTTGTGTTAAAAAGAAATCTGTGAAGTTGATTTTATAACCCTCTGCAACAGTGGTTCCCAACCTTCCTAATGCTGTGACCTTTAATACAGTTCTTCATGTTGTGATGACCCCCTAACCATAAAATTATTTTCATTGCTACTTCATAACTGTGATTTTGCTATTGCTATGAATCCTAATGTAAATCTCTGTGTTTGCTGGTGGTCTTAGGAGCCCTGAGAAAGGGGTCAGACCCACAGGTTGAACACTGGAGGCCACTCCTTCCGTGGGGTCTTTCTAACACAGGTGTCAGCAAGCCTGAGTGCAGGCTGAAACCAGTCCATTGGCTGCTTTGTAATAAAAAAGTTTTATTGAGGAAACTCGTAAGTTAACATGTCACCCATAGCCAGTTGGATGAGTTAAATAGTTTTAACAGAGACCACCTGGCCCCCAGCCTCAAATGTTTACTTGTGGCCACTTTAGGAACTGGTTTCTAACAAGTTTAAGCTCTGCTTAACTTCCGCAGGGCTGCTCTAGATCTCTAGACCACCCCACGGCCTCTCAGCCTCTGCTCCCAATAATTAATGTTCCTTCCATCGGGTCCATGCACTCTCAATACTAACAGGCCGGCTGGCAAGTGGCTGGGGGGGTGGTCCTTGACATGGGGATGAGGTCCTTCCCTGGATCCTGACACCTGCTCTGTCCACAGGCCTCCTGGAATGGTTGCGCACATGATGTACACACAGGTGTTCCAGGTCACCGTGAGCCTTGGCCCTGAAGACTGGAGACCTCATTCCTGGGACTATGGGTGGTCTTTCTGGTAAGTGACCTTTGACCTTCAGGTATCAGAATCTGAGTCATGCTGGGTACACAAAGGAGTGTGTCAGGATCCTTTGGCTTGTGAAGGGCAGAAACCCATGCTTACAAGAACGAGGGTGCTTATTCATTGATTTAACCCAGAAGCCAGGGTGTGGGTGGTGTATGGGACAGGGGTGAGGGGTGGGGGTGGAGGTGGGCACACACAACCATCTGGTACTCTAGATTGTGACAAAATCCTGTCCCATCAATCTGAACAAAGAGACCCTGGGGCTCAGCGGTGATAAGCAAATTCTCCCATGGCCCGTGTGTCCTTCACATGCAGAGATGAGGCCTCCTTCTCCAGCGTGGGCTGAGGTCCTGAACGTCCGTCCTCTGATGGACACATGTCCTTTTCTTTCTCCTGAACGGTCATGCAACTGGGGAGTGGCTTGAGGGTAGTGTTTCAGCTCAAGCAGGCCAACCTCTGGAGCTAGGAAGGATCCCAAGGTGTCTAGGTGGACCGCATGCTGGGTGAGCCCTGTAATGTCTGCTTCAGGCACAGCTGGATCCAGATCCAGTGAGTTCCTCGGGGACCGAGTCTTTCTCTCTCCTTCCTCAGTCTCTCATGGCTTCAGTCTCAGGCAGTTTTCCTCCACAGTGGTGATAAAGATGGTTGCCAAGCACCACTCCAGAACACCTTACACATGTACTGCAACCAAAAAGGGCAGGGTGGGGGGTGGGTGGGGGTAGGAAGTGGGGGTGGAATGGTTTCGTTGGCTTATGTGATCCTCCATGAGCCATGATTTAAATCCTGGGGAAATGAGAAGGATCTGAAGGGTTGTACCGAGTCACATGGTCCAGAGCATCCCTTCCACAGCGAGTGGAGAGAGTCAAAAGGACACAGGCCTTGCCCTGGTGGCTGGGGACACACGTTGGCTGGGTGATTCAGCTTATTTCCTGAGCGCTGTGGCTCTGGACACACAGTGACTAGTCTGTGGCCTTTCTCCACAGTGCTGGAGATGCAGCAGTGGTGGCTCAGGTCCCATGGGTCCTAACAGGGTTCTGGGTCAATATTTCAGAGAGACGGGGGTGGGAGGTGGGGGGGGGTGGGGGGGCACACAACTCAAGAAACCTGACTGAGGAGAACAGCCTGGCAGCAGAACGGAATGGAGTCCAGCGGTCTGGTGCTCACAGTGATGAGCGACAGGTGTTCTAGGTATGGTTCTCCAAACCTGCAGCACTCCACAGACTTCTTAGATGGCTACCACCCAGGGTTTAACCTGAACAGTGACCTCTTATTGCCTATGTGGGAACCAAGGCTCAGAAAGGGTAGGCTGCTTGCCCTGGGTCACACAGCTTTTGTGCAGCACTGGGATTTGACTGCACCCCAGGCCACTCAGCAGCCCCTGGCTCCCACTGCAGCACTGGGCTCCTCCACGCTGAGCCTGCTGGTTTTGACCATGGGACTTGTGTTTCCCTTCGGCCTGGCTCCTTTCCCCACACTGCCTCCCACATAGCACCAGATTCCGCAGGACTTATTAAAGCCGCCCACCATGAGGCCTGGATTAAGGCTGACACATCCCTCCTTGTCACAGAGACCTGCGGGACAGACAGCCCCATTTCTCATTCCTTGTCCACTGAGCCAAAGGAGGCCATCTCTTTCGCTTCATATATGCGAGGCCATTTGTTAAAATTCTCGCCCAAGCCTCCCTGGCTCACTCCAGGCAGGACGTGAGAGACCAGTGTTGAGGGAGGAAGCCCCAGCCTCCAGCCTGAGGCCCATCAGGAAGTACGGGGCTGAGGACCCTGGGATGGTGAGCATTCAAGGCTGGTGAGCATTCTCTGGCGGACACCCGTGCTGCAGTTGAAGGTCCCCGTGGTTATGTGTGTGGTGCACCCAGTCTCAAATTGCATCTTGAGCAGCCCAGCAGGCGCCTGTGGCAATGCTGAGGGTGATAGACAGGTCTTAGGGTGAGGTCAAGTTCAAAGCTGATGGCCCAGTCCCTTACCCCTGTGTCTCAGCATTGTCAGTTTGTACGGTAGAGACTGCCACTTCTGCTTCAGGGTGGCAGTCCATTCATTCTCTGTTGATGGATAGAGTACATCACCAACAGCTACTGGGTTCAAGGAAAACTGCATTACCTCATATGGCTTTGCAGGTTGGTCCTAGCTTGCTAGCAGTGGTTGGTGGCCAGAGCAGCTTCTTGTGCATGGTGGCCGGTCCCAAGGACAGTGCCCATGATCAGCATTTCAAGAGACCCAGGTGGAAACCGAAGGCTTTGTGTGTGAGGTCCTGTGTCACTATGTGGCACTCTGTGGTCCAAGGCCAGGTGCAGGGGCTGTGGCCCTTGGTAGCAGCTCTCGTAGACAGAAGCAAAGACGTGAGGCTGTGCTCTGGGGCCACCCAGGCTGAGATGGTCACTCAGGCTTGACAGGCGTGTTGGTGTGTGTGCGAGGCCAGCTTCTAGTATCCATACAAGGCAGATGTTCTGTGAACAAACAGTGGCCATGAAGGATGCCCCAGCCACCAACATTCAGTGTTACATAACTGGTAGTTTTCTAATATCTGCAGAGCTTAGGCCACCACGTGGCAGTGCAGGTTTCCGCGTGTGGCCTGTTGGAAGACCTGTCTGGCCTGTGCCTAACCATCCATGTTGGGTGACATCGTGGCTCAGGCAGGACAAACAGTGACTGACCTCTGCCGTCCAGTTCTCTCCAGTCTCCATCATGAACTATTGCCTCCTCACTTGCCTGACCCTGCTGGGAGGGCCAAGAGAGTACAGATGCCGTCCTGAACAAACATTTTCCTTCTGTTCTGCTCTTGATCAAAATGCTGGGAGAGAGGGCTTCTTGACTTAGCACAACACATGGAGCAAATCCCATCCCAAGCAGTCTCTCTGAAGACTGTAGATGAGAACAGCGACAGCCTAGTGTAGACCAGAATAGCCCCAGTGTAGACCAGAAAGCTCCAGTGTAGACAGAACAGCCCAGTGTAGACCAGAACAGCCCTAGTGTAGATGAGAACAGCCTAGCTAGTGTAGAAGAACAACCCTAAGACCAGAACAGCCCTAGACCAGAACAGCCCTAGTGTAGACCAGAACAGTGTAGACCAGAACAAGTGTAGACCAGTAAAGTAGACCAGAACAGACCAGTGTAGACAGCAGTCTAGTGTAGACCAGAACAGCCTAGTGTAGACAGAACATCCATAAATGTAGACCAGAACAGCCCTAGTGTAGACCAGAACAGCCCTAGTGTAGACCAGAAAGCCCTAGTGTAGACCAGAACATCCATAAATGTAGACCAGAACAGCCCTAGTGTAGATGAGAACAGCCAGCCTAGTGGCACATTCTTGGAATCCTAGGTGATGCCAGGAGGATTATGAATTTGAGTCCAGCCTGGGCTACATAGGAGATCTGTCTCAAACACACACACACACACACACACACACACACACACACACACACACGCCCCTAAAAGTCCCTGAGGGGCTAAATAGTTCAGCCCAGGCCACACAGGAGAAGAGTGAGTTGGGTCCCTGAAAAGTTTGTCTCTGGCCTAGAGGTGACCCTCTGCACTGAGCCCCCTGTCCCCTGGGATAAGGGAGCCTCACTGCTGTTCCTTCCTTCCCATCTCCCTGATGTCATGGGAGCTGGGCCCTCCGGGCTGTTTCCTTGCTGAGGACTACTGGACCCCATTCTGCAGGCTGGGCCCAGCAGGTACCTCTGCTGCAGTACTCTAGGATTGCCTGAGGGCCCAAGGCCACTGTGGGAGTTCTGCTGGGTTGGCTGGTACTCTTTCCAGAGGCTGTGGTCAGCAGAAACTCTGGCCTCCTTTTCTCTAAGGTCAGGACAGCTAACAGACTGCACTGCCCACAGGTGTCCTTGGAGGCCCCTAGAGCCTACAGTCATTTTGCTCCCAATGCTCCTGGGCTCAGAGGGTGGCCTGGGTTAGGCATCTGTGCCCTGTCCTACAGTGAACCCATGTGCTCAGTCTGCAGCTGTCTGTGGGAGTCCCCTTGATGCTCTGTTATTATCCCCCTCTATGCAGGGCTGGGGTCCATTGCCAAGCGGCAGATGGGTGCCTTCAGATCTACTCTCCAGCATGCCTCTGTGACTCCCAGGGGACAGAGGAGGTGGAAAGCCACACTCTCCTGTCACACCACCCTCTCTCTTGTCCCCAAGTGTCCACTGTGCTCTTAGCTGTGACCCCAAGCCAGCCACCCCTGTACTTCCCTGCACCAGCTCAGCAGTGTGATGCAGACACTAGAAGTTTCCAGGCCCAGAGACTTCAAGCTGTGCCATGTGCAGGTACCCCGGGGGTTCTGGGGAAGAGGGCCTGGAAGATCAGAGTTGTGGGATGTAGTCTGAGCCCCACCCCAGCAAACCAGGGAACAGTGTCTTCTTATCTGCTTTTAACCAGTTTTTATTCTCTGTTAACTCATTTGTTTATCCATTCCATAATTTATTTCTTGAGTACCTGCTGTGTGCCAGGCACTGTTCTAGGTGACGTGGCGTAGCAGTGAAGCAGACGGAGCATTTGGGTGTGTGAGGGGTTGGGTAACCCACACAAAGCAGGACTTCCACTTCCAGGAAGTCAGAGAGGACGTGTCTCCCACTGCCCTACTCTACACAGCTCAGTCCTTGGATGGGCCACAGTAAACAGACCGGAAGATGCTGGAAGGTGGAGAAGCCAGGAGACTAGACGGAGGAGTAGCACTCAGATGTGCCCTCCTCGTGCGCAGATCCAGAGTTGGAGCTGATGGAGTGGACACACAGACATGTCAGAAGGCGCAGACAGAATGACAGCCAAGGGTCAGGAAGGGTCACCGTCCTGGTCACTTCTCCTGTCACTGTGATAAACTGGCCAAAAGAACTCCAGGGAGAAAGGGTTTATTTCAGCTCACAGCTCCAGGCAGTCCATCCTGGGAGGTGGAGGCAGCCGGAGCTGGAAGCAGCTGGTCACATCACACCACAGTCGGGAAGTTGAGAGCGAGGAATGCTCGAATGCTCGCTTGGCTCACTCTCTCCCTTCCTGCTGCCAGGACTAGAGCCCAGGGAAGGGTACCATCACCAACGGCTGGGTCTTCTCGCCTCAAGTGACTTAACATAGTTCCTCACCGGCAAGTCTAGAAACCGAATAATGGATGCCTCACAGGTACGCCTAGAGGCTGTCTCCTAGGTGATTTCAGGTCCTGTCAGACAATTAACACTAATTCTCATCAGCTGCTAATGGAGAGGAACACTTTAAGGCAAAATTTCCCTGCTCCAGTCACACCACTGCCCCCACCCAGGAAATCCCTGTGGTTCCCCACTCCGGGCAGCACAGATGGAGCTGAGGTGTTACCTTAGCAGACCTGACCGAGGTCCCCAGCTTCCTCAGGTGCTGAGTGGCAGCAGAATAGGGAGCCCACTCTCAGGTCAGCAGCAAGGCCTCCCACTCAGTGCCGGGGAGACCACGTGGATGTGTGGACTAGGGACTCTTGCAGGTATGACAAACACCCCATGCAAACCCCTTGGAGGCATCAGCGGGGAGCCAGGGATTTTGCCAGCTTACCCAATGGTGATGAAACCACCCTCCCCATGGAGCCATAGAAGGCCACAAGGAACCGGTTCTTGTTTGTCTCTGCCAGGTCGTGTCAGTATCGAGGTGTGATGAGCAGCAGGAAGGTCAACCCCTGCCCAGCAGAAGTCAGGAACCCTTACCACCTTGAAGGGCAGTGGTGGCCTAGTGGGAAACTTTGATTCTTACACCTACTTGCTAGTTTCCCGGTGGGGCTCTCATTTTCCTTGCCACAACGTGATCAAAGGAAGTCAGCTGAAGCAGAAGGATCAAACCAGACCCAGGATCTCAGTAGAAATGCCCTAAATGAGCCAGACATGATGGCTTACCCCTGTGATCCCAGAATTTGGCGAGGCTAAGGCAGAAGGATCAATGTGAGTTTTAAGCCAACCTGAGCTACATGGTCAGGTGCAGGTCAGCTAGGGCTGCAGGTTAAGACCATCTCAAACAAACATCCAGGAATGTTTATAGACCATCCCATCCAACGACAGCTGAATGTGCATTGTTAAAGTAGCATGCCAACAGACTACATCCTGGACCATTTAACAAACTCCAAGTGTTAAAAAAAAATAGGGAAGCCAAGTGGTGGTGGCAATTAAAGCCTTTAATCCCAGCACTCGGGAGGCAGAGGCAGGTGGAGCGCTGTGAGTTCAAGACCAGCCTGGTCTACAGAGTGAATTCCAAGACAGGCACCAAAGCTACACAGAGAAACCCTGTCTCGAAAAAAACAAAACAAAAAACCCAAACAAACAAAAAAAAACAAAATAATAAGGAGAAAAAAAAAAAAACAAAATAAAATGTGTTTTTTGGCCACAGAGAAATCAAAGATAGAAGAAAATCAGGAACCACTTGTAAGCTAAAGAACATACTTCTCAACAGTCCCTGAGCCACAGGAGGGGCTTCAAGGAAAACTTTAAAATACATTGAAGTGAAAAAAATTAAAATACATTTCAAACATTGTGGAGCCAAAGTATCACCAAGAGGATAAAGAACAACGCTAACTGGTTCCTTATCAAAGAGGAAGAGGGTGATGGGAGGGGCAGCTCAGTGGTTAAGAGTGCTTGCTGCCCAGTCATGAGGACCAGAGTTCAGATCCTACCTTCTACATATGTAACCCCAGCTCTGAGTGGGGCAGAGACAGTAAGATCACTGGAGCTTCCAAACGAGCCATGAAAATACAGGCCACATGTTCAGGGAGAGGCCCTGCCTCACAGGAATAGGCAAAGAGAGAGAGCTGGGGAGACACTTGATGCCTTCTGGCCTCTGTGTACACACATACCTGAGTACCTGCACACATGTGCACATGCGGTCATGCACACTAACACAGGCACACACACGAATTAACACATGAATCTTTTTTTTAAAAAAGGGAAAGTGTTTTAAACCAGTTGTGAAAGTTTTTACTCCAAAATTGTTTTTTAAAAAAGGAGCAAAATAGTTCCAAAACAAGCAAAAGAAAGAACAGAAATCAGCAGAACTGAAAATGAACAACAGAAAAAAAAAAAAGTAGGGAAAAATCAATGGAGCAAAATTCTGCTTTTTAGAAAATATGACGAATAAAATTGACAGACCCTTAATGTTTTCACAACTAAAATGAGGTACAGCCACGACAGACCCTGAGAACTTCAGAACATGGCAAGATCATAGTACACAGCCATGACAGACCCTGAGAACATCAGAACATGGCAAGATCATAGTACACAGCCATGACAGACCTTGAGAACATCAAAACATGGCAAGATAGTACACAGCCATGACAGACCCTGAGAACATCAGAACATGGCAAGATCATAGTACAGCCATGACAGACCCTGAGAACATCAGAACATGGCAGATCATAGTACACAGCCATGACAGACCCTGAGAACATCAGAATATGGCAAGGCCATGGTACATGTGAACTTGACAACTGGATGGGACAAGGCAGTTCTTGTAAAAGCACAGACTGGTACTTCTCATCCAGCAGGAAATAATGGGATATTCCAGTTTGGACATTCTAGTAACCACTAAGAACATTGAAATAATAGCTTTTAAATGCTCAAAAAGAAATCTCTAGGCCACATGATCTTACTGGGATATCTTGCCAAATATTTAAATAAGAATTAATACCTATTTTCTGTCAGATAATAGAAGACGAGAGACCATTTAGCAATTTGTTTTATGAGGTTAGTGTTATTCTGATATTAAAACCAGACAAAGACAGTGCCAAAGAAGTAAGGCCAGGCAGCGTGGTGCACACCTTTAATCCCAGCACTCAGGAGGCAGAGCCAGGCGGATCTCAGTGAGTTTGAGGCCAGCCTGGTCTACAGAGTGAGATCCAGGACAGGCACCAAACTACAAGAGAAACCCTGTCTCGAAAACAAAAACAAAACAAAAAAAAAAAAAAAGAGAGAGAGAGAGAAGTAAGACTAATAGCAATCTTGAATATAGTTTTAAAAATCCTTCACAAAAGAAAAGCAAGCAGGGGTCTGGAATATGAGAGAGGACGCATATACCGTATTGAGGAGAGTTACTCAGTGATGAAGGAGTTGAAACTCAGTCAGTGTCATCTATCACATTAGCAGTCAAAGGAGGAACATCACACGATCATATCAACTGATAGGGAAAAAGCCCCTGAGCTAGTTCATGTTCTTAGAGATTCTCCCAGAAAATAAAGATGAATGGGGAATTTCAACCTGACAAAAAACTGATAAGCACCTGTAGATAAGCGCTGAAATGATGTTGAAGGGCATTTTCTCTGTGATGTTGAAAACACCACTGTTGCTCAACTGGAAGTTCTGGTAGCACAATTAGGTATAAAAGGCAATAAAAGCCATACAGATCAGAAAGGAATATACAGATAATGATTGTCTATGCAGAAATAGCCAAGAAACCTGTCAAAAACTTCTCACACTGGATCGGCGAATTAATCACAGCCTTAGGTTATAAGAAGAAAACACGGAGTCAGTTTTATTTCTATAAACTTGCAACGAAAAATTTGGACACAAGATAAAAACATAATGATATTTATACTAGAAAGAAAATTAAATGCATAGGCTTTAGACCAATAAAGCATTTCTAGAACTCATATGCTAAAAACTGAAAAACACCAATGAAAGAAATCACTGATCCTAATAAGTAGACTATGTTCATGAATCAAAACACTCAACATGAGGTCCATAGCACTTCTCAAAGTGGAATACAGGTTTAATATGACTCTTGTCAAAATTTTAGTAAGACTTATACATATGGATAGGATATTTTAAAATGGAAATGGAAATGCAAAAGAGATAGAATAGCTAAAAAAAAAAATTTAAAGGAGAAAGTAGGGTGACTCATTTTACCCTTCAAGACCTATTACAGTTATAGTAACCTATACTGATATGAGAGAGAGAGAGAGAGAGAGAGAGAGAGAGAGAGAGAAGAGAGAGAGTATGGGGGGTGTAGACACATCCATCAATGGGACAAGACAAAGGGACTCAGCAACAGACCAAGAACACGCCCACCTAATTTTTGACAAAGGCACTAATCAGTTCAGTGGAGTGAGGACAAGCTTTTCCACAAATGTGCTGGAGTTATTGGACACCCATAACAGAAAAACAACCTTCATCTAAATGCTGCATTAAAACAAATCACAGGTCTAAGCAGAAGATGTAATATTATAAAAGTTTTAGGAAAATATAGGAGGAAAACCTTTGGGAACGAAGGCTCAGCAAACATGTTTAGATTTCATATCAAAAGCATAAAAGGAAAAAATCAACCAATCGGATTTCCTCAATATGAAACCCTTGTTCTGTGAAGCTGTCGAGACGTGCCACACTGCAAGAGAGTATCTTTAAACCACACATCTGATACGGGGCTAACTCTGAAGGGTGTTTTGAAAGAGAAATGCCCCCCATAGGCACAGGTATTTGAACACTTGGCTCCCAGTTGGTGTGCTGTTTGGGGGTTAAGGTGGTACAGCCTTGCTTCCTGGGGGCAGGCTTTCAGGTTGTATATTCTCACCCTACAGTTCCTCTTTTCTGATTGTGCTACCGTTGAGGGTATGAGTTCTCAGCTTCCTGCTCCAGCCTCCAGGCCTGCTACTGTCATGCCCCTACCCTGCCTTGATGGACTCAACCCTCAGGAACCATGAGCCCAAATAAACTCTCTTCCTTGAGTTGCCTTTTTTTTATCACAGTAACAGAAAAGCAGCTAACCCACCCAGTACATAAAGAGCTGAACTCTGAAAACAAAGAAGACAGCAAGAGCAACAAAACCTCCCAACTAAAAAGTGAACAGGCAAGAAGGTGTGCAGATCGCAAACAAGCAAATGAAAAGTTCAACACCTTTAGCCGTTAGGAAATGCTCATTAAAGCCACGATGAGCTAGAACTATATGGCTCTTAGACCAGCTAAAATAACAAATAGTGACCCAAGCAAATGCGGGTGGGGTGTGGAGACACACACATTCTCAGCAATACCAAGAAAACTATTGATGGATACAACTGGAGTCACTCCCCAGAGAACTGTGCTAAGTGAAAAAAGCCAGCCCAGACACGCATGGTGTATGTTCCCACCTATATCAAATTCTGGAAATGGCAGGATTCTAGAAATGAAGAACAGATTGGTGGTCACCAAGGACCAGAGGAGGTCAGGGAGAAAGTGTATGTAACTCTAAAACAGCAAAAGAAGGGATCCACTGTGCGCTGTGACTAGGGAGCAGCCTGGTCCTGATACTGTACCACAGTTGCACTCATTTTCTAATATTGGGGGAAACTGACTAAAGACAATTTAACTCCTCCCATCTCTCTGTATGTATTATGGTTTAATTCGAATCTATAAGTATCATACATTTTTTAATTAATTTAAAATCAAAGGATAATTAAAGGGGGGAAAGGATCCAAGAAAATTATAGGGTGTGATGAGGACTGAGGCTTATTAGAGACAATGAGTGGGGGCTGAGGAGGTGACAGCAGAGGCGAGAAGTAAACAGCTGGCCTGGGAGCCTGTGAAACGCTTGGACAGTAGAGAGTCCCAGGCTCCTGGATGGTGTCTGGGATGTGCAATGCTGAGCTAGTCCAGGGTAGCACTTCTTGTGACTGAAGGTGCTGCATGAACAGTAGATGGGTGTGGACATGGTCTACAGATCAGCGTGCTTTTGTGTCTGCCCAGCAGTTTCTGTTTGCCTCTGTGCCCCCCTGCACTGTCTTCCCCTTGGAACATCCCTCCCCCCATCCCCACCCCCACACCCTAGGTAGGCTCCATCCCCACACCTAGGCTAGGCCTACCTAGGACATCCTAGAGATAGGCCCCCACATCCTAGGTAGGCCCATCCTACATCCCCCACATCCTAGGGTAGGCCCATCCCACACCTAGGCCCATCCCCACATCCTAGGTCCCATCCCTATATCCTAGGCTCCATCCCCACACCCTAGCCATCCCCACATCCTAGTCCCATCCTATACATCCTAGGCTCCCATCCCCACACCCTAGGCCCCATCCCCTACCCTAGCTCCATCCTCTAGGGCCCTCATCCTACATCCCTACATCCTAGGCCTAGCCCATCCTAGTACATCCTTCCATACCCTACATCCCTACATCCTAGGCTCCATCCCTACATCCCCCTATCCTCCTAGGCTCCATACTCCTAGGCTCCATCCTCTACCTATGATGCTGACATCCTAGGCTCCATCCCTGTACCCTAGGCTCCATCCCTACATCTTAGTCTCCACCCTACACCTAGGGTTCATCCAACAGTCTAGATTGCATCCCTACATCCTAGGCTCCATACCTATAGCTTTGGATCACTGCTGTGATAAAAAAGCACTATGTATGACCAAGAGCAAACTGGGAGGAAAGAGTTTTTCATCTTCTCCAGAAACAGCTCATCACTAGGAGAAGTCAGGACAGGAACTCAAGCAGAGCTCGAACTGGAGGAAGGAATAAGCCATGGTGGAGCTGTTTACTGGCTCACTCCTCGTGGATTGCTCAGCCTTCTTTTTTATAGCACCCAGGACCACTTTGCAGGGGTGGTACTGCCACATCAATCAATGATTAAGAAAATGTACCCACAGGCTTGCCTATGTGACAGTCTTACAGAGGCACTTCCCAATTGTGGTTCCCCCTTCTCAGGTAACTCTAACTTGTGTCAAGCTGACAGTAAACTAGCCGGGACAATCCCGGTGACCTAGGCGCCATCCCCAGCCTAGGCATCATTCCTACAGACTGGGCTCTCTCCCTTCAGCCTTCTTGCTTTGCTCAGATCTCTGCTTGCAGACTTTCTGCTTTATCCTTTGGCTGGGAGTAAAGGCTTAGCTAAAGTTAGTATTTCTGGATGTAAGGACTAAAAATTTACCTCGAAACTAACTTAGGCAAAAGAAGGTGTTTACATGGGTAAGTAAATTAGGGCTTCTGTTGCCAGTGGCAGAAAGCTAATAGGAGCTGGCTCATGGGGGAAAATCCAAGGAAAAGGATCTGGGTTCCCATGAGCGACAGGTTCAAGGACAATAGCATTGGCTCCTTAGTGCCTCTGCTTTCTCCTGGGTCACCTTAAATCTCGGGTTGGGTGGTGGCAAGATGGTCCCCGGCAGTTTCTGGCAGACAGCTCACCAGCTCAGCAGCCCAGGAGAGATAGGAGCTCGTCTCCATAGCTTCAGCCAAAGTTCTGAGATGGTATCTCCTGATCCAGACCGGCCATGGGCCATCCCTAAGCCAAGGGGTGAAGCAACAGGAAGCAACACTTTGATTGGCCAGGCCTAGTCAGGTGCTCATCCCTAGGGGTTGAAAGCAGGCTAGATCCACCTAACCTATGTGGCCTGAGAGTATAGAAGTATTGTTATCAGAAGCAGGAATGGACACTGGGCAGTCCAGACTAATACACTCTCCAAATTCTCCAAACAAACATGTGTCTTCATTCTTAAACCTCAGGTTGTACGTTTCCATCATGAGACATCCCAGACTAAGCTGGCATTTCAGCTCCATTGCTTAGGAAAGAGCACTTGATTGGATCCGCTTTGGCCACAGTCATCTATAATTCTCTCTCCCTCTTTCTCCACTCTGTTTCTCCCTCCCTCCCTCCCTCCCTTCCTCTCTCCCTCTCTCCTCTGTCTCTCTCCGTGTCTCTGTCTCTGTTCCTGTCTACCCCCACCCCGTGTATGTGTGTGTGTGTGTGTGTGTGTGTGTGTGTGTGTGTGTGTGTGTGTAAAACACATTGAATACTTTAATGGCCATGGAAGTCCTTGGAGAGGCTGACACCTTAAAAATGTCCATTATAGACACCCCAGGCTTCTAGAAGATCTAAATTAGCTCCAAAAGGTGCGAGGAATCTATTAATGGTTGGGCATGAGCGGAAAGAGGTGATTATTGAAGATCCATTTGAAAAAGGCCAAATCTACAGACCTTTCCCTTTCCTTCTGGGTTTGCTGAGGCTGTTGTTAAGAGGAGGCAGGGCTGCCCTGATAACAGGGAACTAGGGGTGACAATGTTCAGAGAGCTACAGGTAGGCTGTAGGCAGGGAAAACCTGCAGCTCTCAGGTACTGTGGAAGGAGCCCATGAATGAGACCAGAAGAGACCAGCAGCCTGGATGGAAACCAGGCCGGTGGGAACTGGAGCCAGGAGGATTCCCCCGACTCCTGACACTAAACGGGTGTGTACAGTCCAGGTCAGAGGAATCAGGCAGGCCACTTCTGCAAAGTAAGGCTGCAGTTAGGGTAGGTTCTCTGGCTTTGGGGTGCACTCCTCAGGTAGAGCAGCCAAGCAGCCCAGCTACAGGAGGGAAGATAACAGTGGACAACTGAGCAGCAGTCAGAACTTCATCTCCCAGAGGGAGAGCTGGTAGACTGAGTCATAAAGAAGCAGGGATGCCTGTCGAGGAGGGGGACAGCAGTGACAGCGAGCCTTTCCTGAGTGCCTCCATGTGCCAGCCACTAGTCTGGCGTGTTAATTCCTGCAACGGCCATGCTGTCCACAAGACTGTCCGTGTGGAGTGCATGGCACTGAGGTCAAGTATATTTTCCAGGGGCATGAGAGCAAAGGCAACTTAACCCTCAAGCTAAACAGGCCCCACCTCCTTCTCCAGCATTCAACTTCAGTATCTTCAGTCACCCCCACTCCAGCATCCCTGCCTCCACAATGTGTGTGTGTGTGTGTGTGTGTGTGTGAGTGTGTGTGTGTGTGTGTGTGTGTGTGTGTGTGCGTGTGTGTGTGTGTGTGGACATGGGCACATTGACTGTGTGTGTGAGGACATTTGTGTGTGTGTGTGTGTGTGTGTGTGTGTGTGTGTGTGACATGGGCACATTGACTGTTGTGTGTGTGTGTGTGTGTGTGGACATGGCACATTGACTCTGTGTGTATGTGTGTGTGTGTGTGTGTGTGTGTGTGTGTGTGTGTCCTGCTGCTCATGTCTCTCATAGCTTGTACTGGTCCCTCTTCCCAGAATGTTCTTCTCTGGCCAGGACTTCTTCATCTTTACCAGGACCAGCATGGTCATCACTGTATTCTGGATAACTGCCCCTGATCCCCTCTCCTTGCTCTCACAATAATGTGTCTTTGTCACAACGTGAAGACCACCGTCATTCTCCTGGATTATAGTGGAGTGGGAACAAGTCTTAGGGCCTGTAGCTGTGATAGGTAGACAAATGGCGCGTGGATGAGGCTCTTGTCCCTGCCCACCCTCACTGTGGCATCTCTCTCCTGATCTCTTGGCAGCTTGGCCTGGGGTTCGTTTACCTGCTGCATGGCGGCGTCTGTCACTACGCTCAACTCCTACACCAAGACAGTCATTGAGTTCCGGCACAAGCGCAAAGTCTTTGAGCAGGGTTACCGGGAGGAGCCGACCTTCATAGACCCGAGGCCATCAAGTACTTCCGGAGAGGTCAGTGTATACATGCTCACATCTGGTTAGTACTAGGATTCTGAAGGCCAGGGCCTGACCTTAGTAGCCCAAAGACCCCATTCAAGACTGGAGCAAATGGTCTGACTGACATGATCTTGGATCTGGGACAGGCTGGTAAGAGAGAGTATGGACTTCTGGATTTCTGGGACATCAAATGTTTTGTGGGCATAAGATTGCTTAGGACTGGGTTGAAGAGATGGCTCAGAGGTTAAGAGGTTAAGCTGATCCTCCAGAGGTCCTAGGTTCAGTTCCCAGCAACCACATGGTGGCTCATAACCATCTGAAATGAGATCTGGTGTGCAGGGACACATGCAGGCAGAACACTATACATAATAAATAAATACATCTTTAAAAAAATGATTGCTTAGGACTTATGTGATCAAATTATGGGATAGTCAAAAAGGAACAACATGTGAGTGGTAACTGTTTAAGTCCTGGGTGACTTGGGCTATGATCAGAAGAAGGCTGAACCATGATGACTTCCTTCTTGGGCCCTGTAATGGTGCTGTGAAAGGATCCAGTAGTAGTGTTGGTGCTGGTCACCAGAAGCTGGTGACTTCTCAAGGTCAAGGACAAAACTCAATCACCTATGTTTTCAAAAGGGATCTGGGAACAACATGGGTGGCAACAAATAGTGGATGGGTGTCTAGATAGATAAGTGAATGGGTTGATGGACAGATGGATGGATGGATGGATGATGATGGATGGATGATGGATGGATGGATGGATGATAGCTGAATGCTTGGGTGAGTAGATAGGCAGTTTGAATGGTTAAAAGCTGGAAAAGTATGTAAATGAGTAGATGGTAGCAGATGGATGGGTGGATGAATGAGTATATGGAAAGATAAGTGAATGAGTGGGTAGATGAGATGACAGATGAGCAGATGGATGAATAGATGGATAATTGAGTGATTGGATTATTAGGTGATTGGATGGATGGATAATCAGGTAGGTGGATATGTAGATAGCAAATGGGTAGATGAGTTGG
The DNA here is from genome assembly GCF_004664715.2 of Peromyscus leucopus. Lineage (NCBI taxonomy): Eukaryota > Metazoa > Chordata > Mammalia > Rodentia > Cricetidae > Peromyscus > Peromyscus leucopus. The sequence goes on along the minus strand of NW_023505367.1, from coordinate 213,645 downwards.
ATGGATAGATCTATGGAAGGAGTAATAATACATGGCATGATAGGTAGGCATGTGGGTGGAGGATGGATGTCAGGATTTTAAAAGCTGGAGACCCGGTATGCTGGAGTCCTCTTAACTGTTCTTCTGAAGGCCCTCAGAGCATCAGCTGGGGGAACCGTGGTATTTTGGGTGTCCTCTATCCAGCCTCAGTTCAGTGGTTCTGAGTCCACCTTCTTCTTTCCTCTTCTGTCCTAGCTCCATCCAAAGTCACTCCTGTGGGCTGGCTACTATCTAATGCCGCCTCGCCTACCTTTAGCTGCCGGAATCTCCTCTGGGCCATGAAAGGCCCTGCCCTCACTGCCGCCTCCTGCATGCCCAGGAAGCAGGCCCCACCCTCATGGCCAGTGCTGCCTCCTCTGTGCACCTCCTAGGCTGGCAGTGACTGATAACAGCAGAGGCAAAGGCAGAGATACTCTGCCTCCCGTCCTGGCCACGCCAGCCCACCCTGCCTGAGCGCCTCTGCTGTGGGAGTCTAAGAAGGACAGATCTGGGCCTGGGGTCTCCACTCTCAGTGCTTTCCCTGGGTGCTTCTGTTTCCCCCCCAGTGCTGGGGTGGAATCCAAGGTCTCATGCATGCTAACATCACCCCCCCACTGAGCTTCACCACCGCCCACACCACCTTCCCCTGAGTGGAGGCCTAGACAGAGCCAGCAGCAATGGCTGCCTCATGCAACTGTGCCAGGTCCTGTGTCTAGGCATCTAACAGCATGCTTGTGACCTTCCAGTGAGCATCGTTTGCTTCATTTGATAGACGAGACTCAGAGATGTAAAGACACTTATTTAAAACCACACAGTGATGGAGGAAATGGGCCCAGGTCTGTGCAGCTCAAAGTTTAAACCTTTTCAGGCTGGCCACGTCCCCGAGGATCAGGCCGCTCAGTGGGAAGGAACAGACTTAACAGCAAACCCAGGCACCTGCTTGTGTCACACAGGTGTTCTCCAACCATGGGCGTGTCTGCCCAGTGCTCACAGACGTGTGTGTCTGGGGGTGGGAGTGGGGCTCTTGCTGCAGGTAGGTGGGACTCTTTGTGACTCAGGAGTCAGCCTTCCCAAGGGCATGGTGCCTGCTAGAGTGTCCAGGAGGCTGTCAGCAGTGGTGGACAAAGGCCTGCCTCCCCAGGAGGAACTGCACCTGGCTTGCTCTCAGTGGAAGGCGAGCCCTGAGTGGGAGCCCGCCCATGAGCACACCTTTCCTGATCTCTCCCTTCTTGTCCCTTTCTCTCTCCTTGTGTTTCTTGCAACCACCTTCTAGGTGAGCCCGGTACCCGGTCCTTGAGTGCAGGGGGAGGGGGAGGAAAGGATGAGGTAAAAAGCAGTACTTTCAATGGAGCTGGGTCTCCCCAGGGGAATGCCCTCTGGGTATGCAGAGGACCAGAGGGGGAAAGGCTGGGCAATGAGGTTCTTTCAGGCAGAACATGTATACCACGTGGAGTGGAGGCAGGCCCCTCTCTGATTATTCCAGACCTTTCCTCTGCCCATCCTTTCTCCCATGGGCGCTCTGAGACTTCCTTATCCCAGAGCTTTGTACTCTGGTGCTCCATTTGGGGTGCACATCAGCTCACCCCTCTTTCTGGTCACTTCTCTGCATGTGTGCCCCACATACCTATGCTGGGGCTAGTATCACCTGGTGCCACTCACAGTACCTGAACCCCCAGGATTGTTCCAGAAACCTAGTAGGAACTCATGGGGTGCTTTCCTGGTGATCCGGTGATCTTTGAGAAGCCTGGTTGCTGCCTCCCTCCCTTTTGCCTGGCATTTAGCTCCAGCCTCGTTGTCTGCAGACGCAGTGTCCTGGGAGGGAGGCCGTTCATTCCCAGCACGGTCAGGAGCTTGTCCCGGCCCAGGCATCAGTAGCCAGGACTGGAAGGGGGCAACACTCAGTGCTTCGAGCTGTGGTGAAGGGCTTAAAGCCCCCGGTGCCCCATTAACACCGAGACTGCTTGCTACACTTCGATAGGATCCACTTGGGGCTTGCACCCTGCATGGCTGAGGGAGCAGCTCAGACCATGTGCACCTCACCCAGGCAGCGGCTTCTCATCAAGCCACAGTTCCCGCAGCCCCGGATTGCTCAGGCCCACGATGAGTGTAGCATATGTGCAGAATATCACTTTGCACATTCATAACTTAACATTATGCAGAGGTTCATCAAATTTGATTTCCCTTCCCTCCGAGGAGAGTGTTTCAGCTCTGCTGCTCTGTTCTATTTTCTTCTTCTTCTTTTTTTTTTTTTTCCTGCTCTTTGCCTACAAGCAGCTCAGAGCACATGGCTTTGTTGCTTGGCTTTCGCAGGGCAGGGCGGCTGAGCGGGACTGGAAGCCCCCGGCAGTGAGACACTCAGGAGGAAGACTGATGGGAAGCAGAGGGTGTCATGGGCAGATTTGTTTCTTTACTTCTGTGTGACCTGGCTCTAGGCACCAAACACTCTGGGCTTGTGTCTTCTGCACACGAAGGAAGAATCTAGAGCGCTTGGCATCTGGGAATGATGGTTTTGTTCCCCTGTCATATCCTGGGTTCAGGGCCTGGCATGCAAAGGCTGGTGTGTGTGTGTGTGTGTGTGTGTGTGTGTGTGTGTGTGTGTGTATCCCTGTCTCTTCTCCTAATGGCCTTGTTGGGCCTCTGAGTGCAGCAACCCCCTGTGATGGGGGCAGGAAAGTGCTGCTTCAGATGGATCACTGATGATTTTGTCACAGCTCAACCTGACCCATACACCCTAAACACCCCAAATGTGACTCCATTGATTCCCACTGCATCTCTAGGAGGTGTGGGTAAAAATGTCATCCCATTCTACAGATGCCAAGTTGAGGCACAGAGACATTCAGTGATTTGTCCAAGGCCATGCAGCTGGCTAGTGCCATCCCAGGCCACATAGTCACCATGGCATTTAATCTCGGGCCTGATGATGAATGTGTGGCAGGTACAGAGCGGAGAGGGGTGGTGAGGGGTCTCCATTGGAGGAGCCAGTGTGGGAGGCAGGCAGGTGCATGCAGGTTGGGAAGTGTGAGCATCTGGTAGGACGGCAGTCATAGCACGGTGCTGGCTCCTGGTAACCCCGATTGCATCTTTAGGAGAGGAGCCTGTGTCCCACTCCATCTATCCTCCTGAGGTCTGGGAGAAGCTGCTGCCCTGGGCACATGGGCGTGGGCTGTCCCTTCCTACTTTGCCCCAGTGCCACCCAGGTCCTTTTGGAGTGTTCTTTCCTTCAAAAGTGTGAGGGCTGTTAGGTAGGTTCTGAATGGCTGGGGCTTTGAAACATTGTGGTGTGTGTGTGTGTGTGTGTGTGTATACATGTTAACACATATCATTCTCACAGGATGGGGTTGGTATGCCAGCAGAGGGGCTGATCCAGCCCCCTGGTAGCTGGGAGTGGTGCATCCCAGGCTGGGAAGCCTCTGGAATTCAGCAGTCCCACCAGCAGGCTGTCTGCTGTCCCCAAGGAGGAAGTCTTAATTGGCCTCCTGGGGAGTGGGTGGGAGCTGCTGGAGGTGGGCAAATATTTGCAGATCAGGTTCTCTTGAATACTTAAATGCTCCGATTTAGTTTACAGCATGTGAGAGAAAAATAAGACCCGTTGGGTTTGGACCCTGGAGAGAAGTCAGCCATGTTGAACAAGCACCCTGCCTCCCTGTGGGTGTAGTAGCCTGTGGGGAGCAAGAGACCAGAGCTCCCACTCGAGGTGGCCTCCTGCCCCTGCTCCCCTCCCTCCTGATGAACTCACAGCGCAGCACGTGCTCACTGCCTGTGCATCAGCCTTTCCCTCTGAAGGAAGCTGGCTCTTGCTTCCCAGCCTGTCCCAGCACCTGGAGCCACAAGGGCTCTGCAACGCAAAGTCTTGTTAATTAGAAGCAGGTCAGCTGGGGTTTCCTACAGCAAACGCCCTTCTAGCTCTGTGCCTGCGTTGAGTCCTGAGTCCTTGTGGAATCAGACTTTGAATTGAGTCTACAAGCTGGGCGGGTGGCACAGATTGTAAACTCAGATACTCCTGAGGGTAAAATATGGCAAGTTCAAAGCCTTCCTGGGCTACAGAGTAAGTTCAAGTGCAACTTAGTGAGACTCTGTTCTAAAAAGAAGAATAAATAAATTTTAAAAAGAAGAGGCTGGGTGTGATGGCAGATGCCTTAGTCTAGTCCAGCATTTGGGAAGCAGAGGCAGGCAGAACTCTATAAGTTTCAAGGCCAGTCTAGTCTGCATAGTGAGACCCTGTCTCAAAAATATGTATTTTTTCATACTTCACATATATATGTATACATGTGTACATATGTATACATACACGTGTACACACACAACCACACACACACACACACCACACACATATTATATGAAAATAAATGGAATGACCCTGCATTTCCCAGTCACAAGTTCCCCCACAAGTTGCTTCACATTTGGTGCGTCCCGCTGTCGGCTGGAAAGTGGATGTGTCCTACCTCCCAGCCTGGTCACTGGGTGACAGGAGCTGCAGATTGAACAGGAGTATCTTCTCTGGCTCACTGCTCACTTCTGAGACCCCCCTCTGTGCAGGGGGAATAATGCTCCCTCCTGTGGAAGAGGCATGTGATATCCCGCAAGCTGAGTGTTTTCTCTTCCTGTAACCAACCAACCATCCCAGCAGAAGAGTGGGAACTCCGAAGAGAGACGCTGTGTCTCTCCTTTCACTGAGACAAGGGGCCCTAAGGAATTGGAATTTCCTGGGCATCTCATGCTGAAGCCTGGTGCAGCCAGGGAGCAGCTGGTCTTCTAGGAGAGATTTCACAGGGTGCTGAGGACTTATCAAGCACCTCGTGACCAGACCAGACCAGACCAGAGCACAGCAATGATGGGTCAGTGATGGGTGGACAGACCACACCTTGACCAGGACTGCTTAGTTATGCATACTTCTCATCTTCTGTTTAAGCCAAACCTCATGCCAGGGCCTCAAAGATGGACATTTTTAGGGTGTGTGTGTGGGTCACTGGTTTTCTGTGTTAGCTCCTCTTCCCAATGTGGCCACACTGAGTAAGTCTCCTTTCTCTGTGTGTCACGTGGAGCAGAAAACAGTTACAAAGCCCTTTCCCTGAAGCCAGCTCTCACGGAGTTCCCCACATAGTCACAAAGCAAGTTGCCCTGCACAGCAGAGATCGGCTGGACACTGTCATTCCTGGGGGTGCAGGGTACCTCTGCCTGCCCAGTGACCACACATCTCAGCGGTCCCAGAGGGTGTGCTGAGTCCGCCCCCACCACCACAGTCCCCTCTTCTGCCTGCTCCCGGGACGCATGGAAGGCTTCTCTCCCGTTCTCACTTCCCACTCACGACACTACCCACACCCATCTGCCTCCCAGGCCCTCCTCGACCCACTAAGGCGCTCTCGGCAGCCAGTGCACACACTCTAGCATGGTTGTCCAGTCCTGGCTTCAGAGATCTGCTGCCCTGGTTCTGTAGCCCTTCCTTCAGCCAACCCCCCTCCACAGTCCCCTCCGACTCTTCCTAATGTTTTTTGGGGGAGTGATTTCTACCCTTTCCATTTGCAAGGTATTTGTGTCTTTGAAACGCAGCAGTGTGGCAAAGCTGACCACGCACAAAGGTCAGACCAGAGCATGGACACTGGGTATTGTCTTCTTGTTTCCCAGCCTTCTCCCCCTTTACCAGGCCAGGCTCAGCCCCCCTCTTCTCTCCTCAGTGACACATGGCCGAGGACACCCCCACATCTCAGGAACCTACTCCTTGTTCCGCTGTACTTCCTACTCCGGCTTCTTGAAGTTCCCTCCATCAGCATGGCCAAACTCACCGTACTTCCTCTCCAAACCCAGTCAGTCTGCTCTTTCTGTCCTGGTTGCACGTTTCTTTCCGTAGGTGTCTCAGCTGGTGAAAGCCTGGAATAGTCAAGTTCTATTTTTTTTTTTAAGTTATTTTGAAACAGAGTTTTTCTGAGTAGCCCTGGCTGTCCTGGAACTCACTCTGTAGACCAGGCTCACCTCCAACTCACAGAGATCTACCTGCCTCTGCCTCCCGAGTGCTGGGGTTAAAGGTGTGCGCCACCACCGCCTGGCTGGAATGGTCAAGTTCTGATGAGACCCTGGTCCTACAGCTCTTCTTCACCCCAAGACAGTGAATTCTCCCCACACTAGGTCTCTTAGTCACTGCTCTTTCTGTTGCTGTGGAGAGACACCATGACCAAGACGATGCTTATAAAAGAAAGCGTTTCACTGGGGCTTGCTTACAGTCTCAGGCTTAGTCCATTACTGTCATGGCCGGGAGCACGGGAGGAGCATGGCACTAGAGCAGTGACCCAGAGCCACATCCTGAGCCACAGGCAGCAGACAGAGAGAGGCACTGCGCCTGGTGTCAGCCTTTGAAACCTCCGATCCCACCCCCAGTGACAACTTCCTCCAACAAGGACACATCTTCTTATCCTTCGGCTCCTTCTCAAACAGCTCATTGCCTGTGACTAAACCACCAGAGCCTCCTTTAACTACATGTCCCTTCTGCAGCTTCAGGGACCCACAGAAAACACATGGGAAGAGACAGACCAGCAAACCATAAGTTTTAAATACCCCCTGCCAGTATCCACTTTGCAGCCTGGAAGTCTCTATATAGACCAGGCTAGCTTGGACACACAGAGATCCACCTGCCTCTACCTCCTGAGTGCTGGAATTAAAGACCCGGACCAAGTTTTAAGTAGCTTTTCTTTATGTCTTACTTCTTCTTGTTCTAAGCATTTTTTATTTTAGCTAGGCACAAACTTATAATCCCAACACTCGGGGCAGGAAGATTATGAGTTCAAGGCTAGCCTGGGCTATGTAGTGAGATTATGTCTTGAAATAATAAAAGTTTTTACTGTTTTATTACCAGATCTTATTGTTAATCTCTCACGGTGCCTGATTGATGAATTAACTTTTTCCATGGGTGTGTGCAGAGGGAAAACAGTCTATTGTATAGGATTTGGCACAGCCCTGGGCTTCAGGACCCAGTGGGGTCTCAGGGTGCCTTGGTAGATGAGTCGGGAATAGCTGTAGGTTTACTCCTCCCACCTCCACCCTTGGTCACTCAGCAAAGTAGAGTCACCTCACACTCCCCTGGGTGAATCCAGAAACCCCCTCACCTGTTCCTGGCCAGTTTTTGACTCTGGAATCCATTCTCCCAGCAGCCATTGCTCTGCAGCACTCTGATGTGATCAGGATAACGGACTCACTTTTCCATCCGGAGCACTAGTGAGACTTCCGGGGTCCCCCAGGACACCATTGGAATGTCCCATGTGTTCTGCCTGACTCTTCTCCTCCTCCAGTGTCTCTGTCCTGCTTGCACTCTGGGCATTCAAGCAGGAGCACATGATCATACCACAGGCACCCTGGCTTGATGACTGCCCGCTGTGCCCCTTCCCCATGGGGGCACGCCTCAGGGTGGTGGAAGAGTCTTCTGCTACAAATCAGGAGGTTATCACACTGTCCTTGGGGCCTTGTGATGGGAGGAAGCCTGGGGAGACTTCAACAGTGGGGTGGAGGGTTGGTGTTCCCACGGGACTAATGCTGGAGACTTCGTGTATTTCCAGGGAGTGATTTCTACTCTTGCCATTCACAAGGTGTCTGCAGGGCTCTTGGCAGAAATGGAGACAAATTTAACCACCCCTAAAGACCAGGCCAGATCGTGAACACTGTGGGGAACTGCTCTTTCCTGTTATATTCCAAATGATGCTATCATGCAAAAGAAAAGGGGACGGGGTGTAGAAAATAACATCTTTTCAAAACCCATCGATTTTCCCCTTTCTTGCAACTGCCCTTTTGGTGGAATGTTACGGAATCTTAATTTACTATCTATGGGTCATTTATTTCTTTTATTCCTTTTAATTCTATCCTTCATTCCTTTCTAAATTGATCATTAAAAATCAATGTGTTCTTTGTCCTCTGAGGCTGTCTCCCGGATCTGTGACTTCTGAGTCTCGCTCTGTCTTCCCATCTATCTTTGAGGAGGCTTTGAAGGGACTTCCCAGGGACTCCTTGCAGGGCACTGCTCCAGGCTGGGTCCTCTGAAGTTGCTATTCCTGGGAGGAGTGTGACCCCAGGATTTAGGGATGATGCCCAGGAGACATGCAACACCCTCGAACCACTCCAAGGATGACGTCATTGACACTGCTGATCCACAACAGCATTGGAAGGGAAGATTAGAACACAGGGTAGTCCTTAGGGTGGGAAACAATGGAGGAAGGGTGTGAGGAACATTCGGAAGCAACAGCTGGAAGAAATGACCACTTCCTGAACCACTGAGCTTCTTCTAGGACCAACCAGCTGGGGAGAGAAAGTATTGGGGAGAATCCTGCACCACACCGCAACGTCCCTCCTGCAGGTCCTACACTATGGGAAAAGCTGGGAGACCCAGGCTCAGCAGATGTTCTGAGACCCAACTGGCATCTGTGACCCACAGTATGGGCTGCCATGGAGCCCGTGAGAAAAGCATAATCTAGCCCTACACCCAAGACCGGCCTCTCAGAATCTGCATAATCATGTCTTCAGTTGACATCTGTGCCCTTTAAATTTGGGAAACATGGGGCTGCGAAACAGAGCAGATAGCCACTCTCAGGATCCAGAAGGTGATGTGGCCAGCAAGGGCCAGCAGACAGGCGGGGGCTACTCAAAGTGTAGCCTGTAGACCAGTGCTGTCTGCCAACACCTTCAGAGTGACCACACAGAAATGGCGGCCAGTGCAGGCTCTTCCAGCTGACGTAGCTGGGAAGTTCAAACCCATCTGGTGTGCATGGGCAGGGCTGACTCCGTAGAAGTTCCTGGCGTACTGAGAACAGGGAGGAAAGAAGCCTTTCTCACAGAAAGGTTCAGGACGCATGGAGGGTCAGATGGAGGCAGTGGCTGGAAACAGCTGGTCTAGGGTCAGGGAAGGGATGCTGGCTTTGAGGGTGGCGCTGATGGGACACTGTGCAATAGAGAACACGAGGGAGTTCTCATGTTCAAGCTGATGATGGGTCCCCACCCATCTAGCCACACGAGGAGACTCAGCCCACAGAGGTCCCCTGTGCTCCAGGCTCTTCTTCCCCTCAGGGAGCCAAACGTGGGTATTCAGGGCACCTCTGTGGGGCCACCCTCACTTCCTGGGTGCTGCTCTCAGCTTCGGCTCTGACTGCCCTTGGGCCCAGGTAGAGCAACTCAGTGGCTTCTGGGTCAGGAGACTGTGCTGCAACCGCTGACCCTGGACCAGAGCCTTGACAATTCAAAGTCTTCTGCTTCCTTCAAAACATGGCTGTCAGGTCAGGCAAGGCGGAGCAGGCCTGGCATCCCAGCACACAGGAGGAGCAAGGCAGGACCTGAAGTTCAACACACAGGCTACATAATGAGACCTTGTCTCACAACAAAGCAAACAAACAAACCCTAGAGTCTTGAGGCAACCAAGAGAGCTGACTGGGATGGAAGGGGAGTGCACGGACCGATTGTGGCAAAGGAGTACCTCTCTGTTCCTGGAGCTTCACAGTGACACTGAGCTTGCTGCCGCCGATGGGACTATGGCAATTATGAGGGCAAGCCGTGATGGCAGTTCTGCACCGATTGATGAATTTGTCCAGTGGCGGGCCAGAGCCCTAAGCAACAGGTAGTATACGCCTGCTCACCGGATGAGGATCAGAGACGAACCAGAACAGGGTGGAGCCACAACTCAGGAGAACCTGAGGCCCAGGAGGGTGCATGCGTCACATCCAAGGTGTCCGGTCCCACCTGCCACCCATCAGAGTGCAGGTTCCACCAAGGCCCTGTCAGTTCTTCAAAGCGCCGTCTGGGTCTCTTGAGGTAGCTCCCGCCATCCTTTAAAAGGTGAACACGACATAATGTATTTCCCAGGACATTTCTACCCACATCAAAGATGGGTCACCTCATGACATTTACAGCTGTTTTCAAACAAGAGCTTGATGTCCCTTTGCGGGGGGCAGAAGTGGGGAGCGTGTTGTGGCCAGAGGCAGCCAGGGTTGGAAGCTACTGTGTGTGGACAACGGAGGCTTGGAGGCTGAGGTGACACTTGACCTGACAACCTGGGAGCCAAGGCCTAGCCTGCTGGGCCTCAGCGCCATGGTTTTGCTTTTTCCCTCTCTTAACCTTCGTTGAGACGGTGTCTTGCTTTCGAACTCATGATCTCTCTGCCTCAACCTCCCGTGTGGCCATTCTATAAAGAGCTGGTTTCCTCTCACAGAGTCAGTTCTGGAAGATTCTCCAGTGAAGTCCCATATCTGCAGGCTTTGCAGGGCTGTGGCAGAGCTTGTGCCTAAAGGGAGGGTTAAGCCCTGAAGTGGGTCTGGATGAGGGCTTGACCACCCTTCTGCTGTCTTCTGGAGCTGAGTGTCTACTTCCAGCAGGAAAGCACAGGGGCCAAGAGAGGCTCTGGACATCTGGAGACCTGGGACACTGGGGTGGGGGAACTGTGGAGCTCAGTTCATCGGTGACAAGCAGTGTGACCCTGTGTGTGTGACCTCATTTTCCTTATGTGTTTGGTGGGTGCAGGGCAGTCATTGCTGTATTAGTGATAGCAGCCTCCCACATGTGGTCCCCACTATGCTCATAATAGCAAACCATGAATGTGCCTCTGTAGTTGTTTCAAGAACTAAAGCCCAGGACCTGGCACTGTAGGAGAAAGGAAGGAGTGAGAGAGGAAACACAGAGAGAGTGTGAGGCTAGCCCACATGGAGTTTTAAATTCCTAGTGGGTAACTTCCAGCAATAGCCAAGGTGAGACCCCTGAGCTCAGCCAGGGGCTGACACAACCAGCCTACTGTCAGGACTTGATTTTATTTACATATGTGTGTGGTGTACCCTCTTCCTCCCTCATTCCTTCCCTCCCCATTCCCTCTCCCGTGTGTGTGTGTGTGTGTGTGTGTGTGTGTGTGTGTGTGTGTGTGGGCGCGCGCGCGCGCGCGCTTGCCCTGGCCGCATAGATGTTCGCCAATTGCTTTGTGTCTCAGTTGGGAAAGTGGCACCATCATCTCAGGGCCTGGGTAAAGGTTTGTGGGCACAGGGGGAAAGCTGTGTTGAAAGTGGGTGTGTGCTCCTCAGGCCCTGGATGCCTGCAGCTCTGCCTGCCCTCTCATTGCAGCTTTGAGATTTTCTTGTTTCTTTCCAGGATTGAGAAGGGGGATGTGAGCGAAGAGGAAGACTTCCGTCTCGCCTGCCGCCATGAGAGATACCCCACCCGTAAGTGCTTGCTGGGCTGACAGGGAGCTGGGAACCCCTGCACAGGCATCCTCCCCTAGACACACACCACAGACTAAGCTGAGGCTGACAGCTCCAGGCCTGGCCTGACTTCACCAATAGCCTTTGAGATTAGCCCTAGGCTGGATCTACGGAGGTAAGGAGAGGGTGATTTGCTTGGGGGCTTCGAGTGCATTCATTTCATCTGCCTCACTCTGATGGACATATTAGGAAGAATTCAGGGAAGCCATGAGAACAAGTGTCAGCTCCAGCCATCAAAGGGAGCAGAGCTGAGGGCCTTTCTCACATCAGAAAAGAAGGAGCTGCTGAAGATTGCAGGTGAGGCGGTTACATCTCAGTGAGCTACTTTTCTCTGCCTGTTCCATCTCCACACGGGTGTTTTTCAGGCCTCATCCCATGACCCTGCTGACCCCTAACTCCCACTGGCAGGAAGATTAACAGATGAGCAAATAAAACCTCAGAGAGGTACAGTAACTTGCCCCAGGTCACACAGCCTTGCTAGTCAGCATATACCCCCTAGATCTTTTAAGATGCTCGGAGGCTTCCATCTCTACCTGAGTCACTATGCTTGAAGGCCAGGAATGCTGGGAGCTGAGTCTGAAGCCTGAGTCCTCGACCCTCAGTACTTTCCTCATTCACATCATCTGTCTCTATGTATATGTACCTGCCTGTCTATCTATCTATCTATCTATCTATCTATCTATCTATCTATCTATCTATCTATAATCTATCTACCTACCTACCTATCCATCCATCCATCCATCCATCCATCCATCCATCCATCCATCCATCCATCCATAGGGTCACAAGTTGGAATGGGGGTGGGACTCAAGGAAGAGGCAACTCATTGGTTCTAGCAGAGGACATCAAGACAGTGACACAGCCTGTCGTACCTCGTCTGTGACAAGAGCTCTACATGTCATTGGAGGGGACTTCCAGAGTGTGGAACCATGAACTAGCTAGCTGCACTTGCAGGTGTGCCCCATGATCACACACGTGATCGAGCGAGGGCAGGGAGGGAGGAGCCTCGGGGTTGCCCAGAACTTCTGTAGGAGCCTTCAAAGGTGTGTGTGGCTGCCAATGGAAGAGTTTGGTTGGAAGACTTGAGGCTTTGCAGTGTTGAGTCTGGGGCTGTAGGATGGGCATCCCTGAGGTGGAGGCTGGATGGAAGGAGATCACAGACCCCAGCAGGGAGGTGAACTGGACAGCTAGCACTGAGAGACTGCGAGATCATTTGTGGAGAAGGGTCGGTTGCAGGGAGCTGTGCCCCAGGGCTCCGAGGCGTGAGTGGGGAAGGCTTTCTCCATCCTGGTTTCACAGAGCCTCAGTGCCCAAGCATCTCTGTCTGGGTGTCCTCCATCAGGGCCGTTAGTAGAGATGGCTGTGCTCCTGGGTTCCTGGGGACCACCAAGTACAGAGGATGGGTACCCATGGCAAAGCAAGGAAGGAATCAGTTTACCTGAAGAGGCTGTTTCTATGATGCATGAAAGGCATTCACTTGTTCCTTTACACATTCATTCATTTACTCTTATTTGTTTATTTATTTATTTATTTATTTATTTATTATTTTTTGTTTTTTTGAGGCAGGTTTCTCTGTGTAGCTTTGAGCCTTTCCTGGAACTCACTTGTAGCCCAGGCTGGCCTTGAACTCACAAAGATCTGCCTGGCTCTGCCTCCCGAGTGCTGGGATTAAAGGTGTGTGCCACACACCCCCAGCTACTCTCTTATTTATTCATTCACTCATTCATATACTACTCATGGGCTTCTGTGGGCTCCAGAAATGGAGACAAGCAAGGCCAACTGTGGGACCTTAAGTTTTGTTTTGGTTGGTTTTTTTGGAGACAGGATTTCTCTGGATCTCACTCTGTAGCCCAGGCTGGCCTCGAACTCAGAAATCCGCCTGGCTCTGGCTCTGCCTCCTGAGTGCTGGGATTAAAGGAGTGCGCTACCACTGCTGCCCAGCCTCATTAACAAGTTTTCACACCTGTAGGACAGCAAGACCCATGCTGTGACGGCATAGTGTGGCAAGAGTGGGGTCCCTGCTGATGTCACCCGTGACATCAGAGTATGGCATCTTATCTAGGGTACAGCACAGGGCTAGAGAGGATGATCTCTCTCACTCACTGAGTCAGTTCAACCTCATGGCACACAGGATAAGGAATCCTAGGAGGCCAAAAAATAGCTCTAGCCAGGCATGGTGGAACATTCCTGTCATCCCAGTCTTCATAGGCCAAGGCAGAAAGGTCTTAAGTTCAAAAGCCAGCCTAGACGGCATAGTGAGACCCTGTCTCAGCAAACCAAAGACTGGGCTTATCCAACATCATCATATCAGGCAGTATCAGAGGACATGCAGGCTCAGTAGTGTGGAGGAGCTGTCTGTGTGGACCCGTCTCCCCAGGCTGGGTCCTGAGGATGGGGGCCCAGCAAGAGTAGAGTGCTAACAGGCTAGAGAAGCAGCCAGTCCCCAGAACCCGGCCTCTTAGCGACTGTGGGTTGCTGCCCAGAAAATATTTTGGAACCGCCTGGGCGAGTTTTGCAATATTTCCTTCTGAAGCAGCTGCTCAGATCCTGCCGGGACAGCTTGCCGGCAGGAGGCATGGGGAGGAGGTGTCAGGGAGCCACATTATTAACCACTTGCTGTGTGCGCTCTGCAAAGCTCCTGCCTGCTAGCTCTTCGAGGGTTGATCCAGAGGACGTGAGAAGGGAGAATTGCCAGGCAACTTTGCTGAGCAGAGACCTCACTCCATCCGGTTTGTGATGAACCCCAGCCTGGCATGGTTACTGTGGGCTCCAGCTCCTACCCCAGGGCCCCCACCTCATCACCTTCCTCTCTGCCTCCCCCCTTGCCGCTTGAGGCAGCAGCTACACATGCTAAACCCGTCCCTTCTTGAGGCCTTGGTAATTGATACCTGTGCTCTCCCTCTAAAGCTCTGTGTGGCTCACTTTGCCTCGTGGTCTGTGGACTAGTTTCCCAGGTGCTCTCCCATCCCACGCTCTTTTCTTCCCAGCACTTGTCCTTCTCTGACTTAACATTTTATTATGCACGTGCTCCCATTTCTTGCATCTCTCCGAGAAACACCTTGTCTGTGTCTAGAGCCCAAGTACCCAGATCGGTGAGTAGCATACAGTCGGTGCTCACTCGCTGCCTCTGCACCTCTGCCTGTCTCCCACCACTTCCTCCAGAGCAGCTAATCTAACATGAAGAGTTATATAAACTTTCTTTCCATTCTCCTAACTACTGCCAAAGTTGCTGCTTTTTCCTCGGTCCTTCCATGATACAGATTCTGCCACCTTTCTTTTTTTTCCGCTCCTGGGAGAGGCTGCCTTTGAAACCTGCCTTTGGGGCTTGGCAGTACCACCAGCTAGCTCAGGAGCACATCAGGTGTGACATTGGATGGAAGCGATGCTGCCATCGGATCTGGGCATCTGCATCGTCCTCTGGGGCGATTGGGGTTTTCAGCTCATGGCTCCTGTCAAGTCCGATGCCTGGGACAAGCTTTTGACTTGTCAGGTGTGTCTGTAAGGCAGGGCTCTGCCAGAGCTCGTTGCTCTCTGAGCACAGAGGCAGCTTGTGGGAACTCTGTCTAGATGGGCTTCGGCTACAGCTGCCCTCAGAACAGCAGAGCGAATTTTAAGGAAGACTTTTTGTGGGCCCAGAGCAACTTGGCATTTTGATTAGATCAAAATCAAATTCAATAGAACACTTCCAGAGTCGCTGCCGTTATTAAAATGGAATCAGACCAGATCATATTTTCAAAATAAATATCAAGGCCAATTTGCTGGGCACAGACGGGCATGCAGCCTGAGGACATTTGAGACCTGCCATCTGGAGGTCAGGGGTCCAGCTGGTATCACGCTGGGGTGGAGAGTTGAATAAAGAGTGATCTGGGGGCTGGAGAGATGGCCCAGCAGTTAAGAGCACTGGCTGTTCTTCCAAAGGTCAATTCCCAGCAACCACATGGTGGCTCACAACCATCTATAATGAGATCTGATACCCTCTTCTGGCCTGCAGGCAAAACATGCAGGCAGAACACTGTATACATAATAAATAAATAAATCTTAAAAAAAAATAAAAATAAAAAAAAGAGTGATCTGGTTCAAGCTGGGTTTCTGCATTTTGTTTTGAGGCAGAATCTCACGATGTAGCCCAGGCTAGCCTCAAACTAGAGATCTTCCTGCCTCCACCACCTGGACTGAGATGACAGGTGTGTGGGTGTGCTCCCGCCATAAGTCTTACCTGTGCCTCTGGGGTCCACTGTGACAGATCCAGTTCAGGGCAGTTCTTGTTTGCAGCAGCCTGCCTTGGTCACAAGCTGGCTACTCAGCAGCCTGAAGGTGGAGATTGCTGCCTCTAGGAACAATCTCCTTCACCCATCTTCATGAGACATGAGCCTGAAGTTGTCTCTCCCAGCTCTGGACCCCACCCTCCCCTGGGTCCTTTCCATGGCACAACACTCCCCGGGCCTCTTTCCTCTTGCCTGCTGCTCACTCCCTCTCTCTGGCCCCCTAGCTAACTTGCTCATTTCCACTCTCTCCCCACCAGAGTGTGGAGATTGCCAGCACAGGACCCTGTTGCTGTACCCACAGTGGTAGTGCATTGTATCCACACAGTAGTCTTCTTGCAGTTCTGGTAGTGACTTACCCTACTTGGTCCCTGCGAATCAGAAGCATTCTGTCTTGCAGCAAAGGAACTTGGCTCTAGGGACTGTCACTTGGCCCAGGTCACAGGCCTGACAAACTCTAAACTCTATCCAATGCTGATGCTTTTTTATTTGTCTGGTTTTTGGTCGAGGCAACAGTATTCTAGTCATGCCTGCTGCTAAGAAGCTCTTTGGGACTCTTATTAAAACACAGGTTGCTGCAGGGCAAGGTAGCCCTTGCCTGTAAGCCAAGTATAGCTAAGGCAGAAGGTTTACAAGTTCGAGGCCAGTCTGGGTGACATAGTGTTTTACTATGTCTCAGAAGCCGAGCAAACAGAACAATCTGTTACGTTTCCCTGGAGAGTCCGTTCCTTGTTTGAGATGTGTGGATCCATACTTGTAAAGCATGGTATGTCTTATGACAGACTCCTGAAGCCTCAGAGACCGGATGAGTGGCCTAGCACCTGGTCCAGTCACCCCTTCTCTCTGTTGCCGTGTGTTGCTTGACTTCCCCCAGTGACGAGATGCGGGGCACTCACACCTTCTAAAAGCTTCCCAGCCTGCCGAGAATCTATTTTCCACCTTGTTACTTCTGCCTGAAGTGATCTGTCCCTGCCCTCCAACAGGGCAGTAAACAAATTGCAGCAGAATCTGGAGCTCTTGTAAAATCCAGTCACAGTGTCTGGAATGTCCAGACTACCCAGTGTCCCCTCATGGAGAGCTGTGCATATCTCCATGTGCTGTGAGAGCAGAAGGAAGACATGTTAGGTTTCCATTTCTGCAACAAAACACCTTACGGAAGCAGCCTGAAGGAGGAAGGCTGATCTGGCTCACGGTTTCCGAGGTGTCAATGCATGTTCGCTTGACTCTGTTGCTGTGAGCCTGGGTGAGGCAGGACATCATGGTTAGACCGGCACAGGGGAGAAAAGTTGTTCCTTTCCGTGACCAGAAAGTAGAAATAGTACAGGCTCACCCCAGTGACCCACTTTCTTCAAGCAGGCTCCACCTTCCCCAAGTTTACCCTTCCTAATAGTCTATGCAGATTTTAATTCATCAGTGAATTAACTGGATGTGTTAGTTCGGAGCCCTGGTCTAATGGTCCTGGAAACACACCCACAGGCACCCTGATCTCCTAGCATCTCTCAGTCCAGTGCATGACAATCAAGATTTCATGGTGCTTGGAGTCCAGGTTTAGGTGAGACTGCTCAAGTTCAAACCCCAGTGCTGACACCTGGACCAATTACTTCCCCAGGGGAACCTTGGTCCCTCAGCTATGAATGGTTACAGCAACAGCCAGTACCTCCCTTACAGGGTGTAGATCATAAGAGCTGGTTCCAGATGACAGGACAGCTCTCATACCCATGCCTGTCTCTGTCCCTCCCTGTGAGCTTCTGGAAGCAGGGATGGTTTCTCATATGTGTGATTCAGCAGCCTGTCTGACTGGGGACATGCTTAATGAAAGATCCAAGGAATTGGTGGTTCTGGGACGATGCACCAAATAGACTCAGCCTGATCCCAGTGTGAGAAGAGACCAGGGTCCGTGATGTTCAGAGCACAGGGCCCCAGCAAAGCGGGCTGAACGCCCTTCACAGACCATGGCTCCCCTCTCTCACATGGCTCCATGAAAGCCTGTTCTTTGTCCTGACCCTTAGTCATTCAACAGACCTGTGCCATCAGCATGGGGCCAGTGGCTGGGAGCCCTCTCTGCATGCCAGCAGAGCTGGCCTTTGTCCTGCTCTGACATGCAGCCTAAAAGAAGAGACAAGGAGGAAATGGGGACCGATATTGTCAATGCCATAGTGCATCTGAAGCCTCCTCATGGTAGAGGTATATGGAGAGTCAGGAACACACTGATGCTGGGTCATTTAGAGCATGACAGTGTCTCTAGCTGCTGGGTCACCAAAGCCAGGTGCCTTGACATTAGCCTTAATTCCTTTCTCCATCGCCCCCTATGTATTCTGTCTTTCTCTCTCTCTCTTTCCATCTTTCTCTTTCCTTTACAAGGATCTCATGT
Organism: Peromyscus leucopus; assembly: GCF_004664715.2. Lineage (NCBI taxonomy): Eukaryota > Metazoa > Chordata > Mammalia > Rodentia > Cricetidae > Peromyscus > Peromyscus leucopus. The sequence goes on along the minus strand of NW_023505367.1, from coordinate 195,787 downwards.
AGCCTGGGATGGCCTCAAACTCTCTATGCAGCCAGGATGTCCTTGAACTTCTGATCCTCCTGCTTCTACCTCCAGAGAGATGGAATTATAGATGTGTGTCGCCATATCCAGTGGACAAGGTGTTGGGGGTTGAACTCAGCAAGCACTCTGCCAACTGAGCCCCATCCTCAGCCCTGCTGGGGGCTGATGTTGTTTGAGGTACCAGAGACTAGAGTGGGACCTTGAGCCTAGAAGGTGGGTTTCAGAACCGTGGATGGTGAGGGTTGCACACTCTAGCCACCCCCCACTGCCACACACACACACACACACACACACACACACACACACACACACAGCGGCCCGCCCTCCCAAAGGCCCCAGTCCTCCCCTAATTCAGGCAACTGAGATCCACTACATCAACCACTGGCTCACCTTTGCAGTCTCCTACCCTCCTTTTACCAGTTACAAAGTGATTCTGGGTCAAGAGAATCAGTTCCCTGTGGAGCACCCCAATTTTTCCTTGAAACACATTTACAGCAGCATTGATATTCTTGGTCTTGAAGGGTCTCACACCCTGATGAACCCATTCCGTAATAGCAGGTGTAGGCTAATCCCTTGAACTGGTGCTGGGGCAGGCCAATAGACCTTTGTGCCCTCGGGAAAGATAAAAATAGGGTGTGGCATGGAGAGATTGTGTGCTTAGGCTGGAGCAGGCCAGATGATGTGTGTGTTCATGTTTTGATATCAATTTAAAAGAAAGGGTTCGGGTGTGATGGAGCAGGAGGTTGTGGCGGGAGAGTCATAAAGCTGAGGCTAGCCTCTCAACACAGTGAGACCGTGTCTCAGAAACAAATGAACAATAACAAAGAAAATAAAAAGTAATGAGTATCATGTTTCCAGAGCCTTGTACACGTCAAAGACTCTGTTAAGCTTAGGTGGGTTAGGGTCTAAGGGGAAATTAAAACTCCATGCTACCAACCCTCCCGGGGGGCCTAAGCCAATTTCTTTCCAACTGTAAACCTATGTTTCCCCATCTGAGAAGAGAAACCAGTCCTATCGAATACTTGAACTTCGTTATCTGCACACCGTCCGGAGACCAGGGACTGAAGGGCTTCAGTGCAGGGACCCGCTGGGCCTTCTCCACTGCTCTGTCTCATCCCACATCTATCTGCTCAGGCTCAGAGAGGTGAAGCTGCCTGTCAAAAGCCACACAGCTTTTAAAATGTGCTTGGGAGCCAGACAGTGGTGGCACACACCTTGATCCCAGCACTCAGGAGGCAAGGCAGGGAGATCTCTGTGTGTTCGAGGCCGGCCTGGTCTACAGAGTGAGTTCAGGGCAGCCAGGACTACATAGAGAAACCCTGTCTGGAAAAACCAAAGTGGGGGATGGGGCCAAGAGTGACTCAGTTGGCAAAGCACTTGCCATATCATAAGACCCAAGACAGATGCCCCGTACTCTTGAAAAAAAGGCAGGCAGGTTGGGGGGTGTGCTTGCGAACCCAGCACTGGGGGCAGGGGAGAGAGGCAAAGCTCTGGACTCACTGGATGTCAGTCTGGAACTGGTGAGCTCCAGCTCTGTGAAAGACTGTCTCAAAAGTGGCAGAGTGAGTAAGTGAGGCAAGATACTTGACCTTCAACTCTGGCATCCACAAAAATGAGGGTGAATGCATGCGCACCCCCACATAAACACAAACACACACAATATATACATTTTCAAACATGTGCACACACACACATGAACACACACATACACACATTCGAGCATATGCACCCACACATTAACACACACATTCACACATGCACATTTGGCTTGTGCACCCATCCATACCTGCACCCCCTCTACACATGAATACATATGCACCTGTACCCTCACACAGCACACATGATTGAGCATGTGCACACACACATACATGCACATTTGAACATGTTCACCTACAACTAAACACGCACACACATACACACATGTCATGTAGCTTGAGTCTGATAGAGCGTGGATTTGAACCTTTGACCATCAGACCTAAGTATAGTTTTATCCCCTTAGCCCGCATCAGAGGAGGGGCTGGACAGAGAACTGCTGTATCTCACACACACATGTCAGATAGCATGGCGGAGGAGAGCACCCCCAAACTTAGAAGCCCCCACTCCCTCTTCTTGGCTTCATTCTTAAGAAAATGTCAGCTTAGGACTGTTTGGACCAGGCCAAAGGCCAGCGGGTTATGGGCTCCCATCTGGGCATATAGATGGCCCCACCCCAGGTAAGATGCACTGAAGGGCAGGGGTGGGGTGGGAGCAGGAACAGGGAGGGGCCTTCACCCAGGGCCCTTCAGTGTTTCCCAGGAGAGAGAGTACAGGAAAGACCAGATGGGGTGGGATAGAGTGTCCAGTGACGCACCAGAGGCATTTCCAGCTGGAGGACAGGGCGTGGGAAATGACAGGACAAAGACAGGCTAGAAAACAGCCAGGCAGCACAGACAGCCCCCCTTGGTCAAGTCAGGCTTTGTGGCCCATAGTATCACTGAAAATATTTTAAACATGCTAATTGTCATTCATTTAAAGACAGATAGTTTTATTTTTGAAGTCAGAAATTTCAGTGTCTCTGAACCTTCTGGAAGATCTGAACCCAGATCTCCTGTGGGGATATTGGCTGGAGTGCAGCAGGCTGCTTCTCTCCCCATCACCCACTTGTGACAGGGTCTTGGGTCTAGAAGCAGAGCTGAGCTGGGATTCCCAAATCCCAGCACAAGCCTTCTGGCTGATGATGCCCTCAAAGTGAAGCGACCAGGAGAGAAGGAGAGAAGGGAGGTCGGGGGGAGGGCTTTGCAGGGCTGATGAGACATAACATCAATGGCTCTGGGCCCTGAGCACCTCCTGGAAGGCGAGAGAAAGAGGGGAGCTCCAGTCCATTGTGGGTGACCACACAGAGTGAGGGGTCAGAAAGCCTCATTTTACCTCTAGGAGTGAGGTGGGTTCGGCCTGCTCTTCCTTAAAAACCACACAACCACTTCCTCCGTTCCCATTTGCCATTCTGCCTGCTAGCTCCCGTGAGAGCAGCTACAGTCATTTTTAATACTCATTGAGAAAAACAGTCCAACCTTTCTATGCACCAAATATTGCTTCTCATTAAAAGAGAGAGGAAAAAAACAAACAAACAAACAAACAAAAAACCCAAACACCTTTATGTTGGCAACAAGCTCATCCAAAGACTGCAACTGTTTCGTTAGCTGGGGCCAAAACAAATGTTCCTTCCCCAAGGCCAAATGATTCCAGAATGTTTGCAAAATGTTTTTCACTCCTTTAAAAACACAGCAAAATGTACAAAACACTAACATTAAGGAATATTAAAAACAGAAGGGAGGAAAGGCAAAAGAACAAAATGAGAACCTCCTCGTGCCCCTCCCAACTGCTGCATCCAGAGAGCAGCTCTTCATGGCCAGTGCCAGGGATGGAGGGCAGTGAGCTCTCTGTCCTGAGAGGTATGCAAGTATCAGAGGTATGCAAGTATCTGCCCAGACTTTCATCCTGATGGGTGCTCCCCAAGAGCCGTCTGACCCTGAAGGATGCCTGCTGTGCTGGAGCTCAGGGTGGAAAGCACAGCGATTCTTGATGGAGATGGCTGGAATCAGGGAGCACCGACCTGCTAGCTCCGTATGGCTGCCTCACTGACCCAGCTGCTGGTCTGTGGTGCGTCTCTGCCCTCTCTTAGATAATATGGGGACAGCATGTTGGCCTGATAGGCAGGGGAGGATGTCAGGGCAAGCCCCCTATAAGGGCCAGTTTGAGCTTGGTCTGGAGGACTCCACTGGACAGCAGGTGCCAGGTCACTTACAGTGGTCCTCAACAAGTGACAGGGATGCTTGTGCATATCAGAGAAACTTTGAAGAGGCCCTGAGGGAAGATGTGGTAGGTCCAAGAACTAATCTAGCACAGGGGAGAGCGTTAGGATGAGGAGGGGCCTTATGTCCTTCAGCTTGCCAGGTCTCTAAAAGCAGAGCAGTGGCGGGTGTTGGTGGGGACAGTGTACTCGGGGTCAACTTGGGCTTACCGATGCATACTCACTGTTGGGTGGGCATAAAATCTAGGGGTGTGGAGTCACCCACCCCTAATGCCTTCTGGCCCATGTTCCTTCTGAGTTCCTCCAGGCTCATGAGGAGCGTGACAATGAGGTTGGGTGGGAAGGTGTGAGATGTACGGCAAAGGCTGGAATGGATGGATGGATGGATGGGTGGGTGGATAGATGGATGGGTGGAGGATGGATGGGTGAATGGATGGATGTGTGGGTGGATGGATGGATAAATGGATGGACGGGTGATGGATGGATGGATGGATGGATGGGTGGATGGATGGATGGATGGATGGATGTGTGGGTGGATGGATGGATAGATAGATGGGTGGATGGATGTGTGGGTGGATGGATGGATGGATGGTGGATGGATGGGTGGGTGGTGGATGGATGGATGGATGGATGGATGGGTGGATGGATGTGTGGGTGGATGATGGATGGATGGATGGATGGATGTGATGGGTGGATGGATGATGGAGATGTGGATGGATGGATGGATGGGTGGATGGATGGGTGGATGGATTGTGGGTGATGGATGTGTGGGTGGGTGGATGGATGGATGGATGGATGTGTGGATGGATGGATGGATGGGTGGGTGGATGGATGGATGTGTGGGTGGATGGATGGATGGATGTGTGGGTGGATGGATGTGTGGGTGGGTGGATGGATGGATGGATGTGTGGGTGATGATGGATGGGTGGGTGATGGATGGATGGGTGGGTGGATGGATGGGTGGGTGGTGGGTAGTAAGTGAGGAGGAGGACTCAGTGAATCTGCTGGGTTGAAGGGAAGGTTTGAAGGAAGTGGACTAGATGGTAGGGTGGGAGGTCACTCTGATATGCACTGTCGAGTCTATGGACAGACACATGGGTAAGGCAGACAAGATCGTAGACTGTTGGTGGGTGTGCCGGTGAGTGCAAGGTTAGAGCCTCAATGTCCAGGATTACAGGCAGATGTGGTGTGGAAAGAGGACTGGTAGGTATGTAGTGGAGTGGAAGAGGATTATGGGCTGCAGGGGGCTGCTGGGTGGAGGGCACGTGTGAGTTTGGGTGGTAGGCTGTGTGTGAGTGGGCTGTGGGACACTGCGGGTTGATTGGTGACTGGCAGCTAGCACTGGCTGGGTTCCATGTGCTGGTGAGTTAGTGGATGGTGGTGGACAGTGCAGTGTGGTGGGCTGACGGGAGCAGATGGACGCTGGGGCTGGGCCAGAGGCCAACGTGGTACGGATGGAAGTAGGCCACTGTCAGCAACTTCTGCCTTGTCTCTTGCAGGGCACCAGCCACACATGGGAGACTCCTGGCCACGGAGCTCAGCTCATGAGGCGGCAGAGCTGAACCGTCAGTGCTGGGTCCTGGGGCACTGGTGTGATGTGACCCCAGCCAGCCCCTGCCTTCCTGCCATCACTGCACCACCCCTCCCACAGGACATGAAGCCTGGTCTGTGTGCTGTGGACTCAGCTCTCCTGTCACCGAGACACCAGGCCTAGACTGCCACCGCTGCCTGGGTCTTGGGCCCCAGAGACGGGTCAGGCAGGCCTGAGGACTGTCCAGGCTGCACAGAGACTTGGAGACAGCAGCCACCACCACACTTAGGAACCCCACCCAGCTGGAAGTCAGGAAGGACATGGGCATTGACCACTGAATGCTGGATACCCACAGTCAGACACAAAGCAAGCAGTGCCCAAAGGGCAGGGTCCTGTGGGACAGGGAGCAGGCTTATTGAAGGAGGCAGTGAGTGGCTTCCTCTGCGGGGGGTTATACAGCAGCACACAGCAGGGCTCAATAAATGCTTGTTGAACCTGTTCTCTTGCTATGTGTGGCTGGCTTCCCCATCATTATCCTGCCCTGGAGGTGTGAGCCTGGCCACCAAGTCAGGGTCAGTCATCCATCAATGAGCTAGAGTCCAGCCTGGCCTGGGAGGTCAGGATGGAGACAGGTGGGCAGAGCTGCCAGGTCCTGAGCATGGCAGGAGAACAGACTAGGAGCTGGAGGAAGCACTGTGTTCAGGAACCTAAGCAATGTGATACCACCCTGACCCTGGGACCCTTTACCCTGTGTCTAGGGCCACGACATAATACTTCTGACTCAGCTGCCTGAGGAAAAATAATTTGTCTTGACCATGAGAGCTTGGGGTCCAGAGAGGAAGTTTCTTGCTTGAATTAGAGTTGTCATGTGGAGAGTGAATTTAAACCACACTCGCTCCTGGTTAAATCTCCTAAGAGGCCTCATCCTGCCCTGAAGGATTTCTAGAGATTGGCAGAGCAAGGCAGAATGTGGTCTTCTTCATTCATCCACCTGTTACCCATCCACCTACCACCATCCATTTAGCCAACATTCACTCACCATCGTCTACCCACCACCCACTCATCTGTCCACCCACCATCCATACATGATCCATCATTCATCATCCAGTCACCCATCATCCATCTATCATTTAACCACCACCCATCCATGGATCATAACCCATTTAGCTAACATCCATCCTATCCACCATATATTCAGGATTCATCTATCTACTCATCACCCATCCAACCATCCATCCTACTCACCCATCCAGCATCCATCCATCTGTCCATCCATCCACTAACCATGAATACATCATCCATATATCTGTCTTCAATTATCCATTCACCCATGATTCAACTATCCATTTCCATCATTGCCATTTCTCTTGTCAATTATCCACCAATTCGCTGGCCATCTTCATCATCTAGCTATCCATCCACCCGTCTGCAAACAGGTGTCTTCTATTGTACCCCTACTGTGTGCCACACACTGTGGTAGGCCTTGAGATGGAACACTGAAGCTTCCAGAGAAGTAGACAAGTGATGAAATGGGAGATGACAGTTCAGTGCATGCATGCTGGGTGTGGTACCTGCCCTGGAGTCAGACTGCCTAGCATCGGGTCCTGTCTCCTCACCCCCATGGCCTTATCCTGCAGATGGGAGTCTTCATTGTATCTACCTCTTACAGCTGCTGGAGGTGACACAGATTGGTGCCTGTGAGCACAGTGGTGGGGGCAGAGTCTGGATCATGGGAAGCACCCTGCCACGATGTCAGCAAGGGAGTTGGGCCATGGGGCTGAGGCAGTGCCTGTTGGAGACCACCTGAAGGGTAGGTGATCAAGGAAATGACACCCAAGCCATCTTGCTGGTGTCAGGTTGTGGAGGGAAGCACAGGACATGAGAGGACTTTCCAATGGTCCAAATGACAAGCGTAAAGGAAAAGGAGGGCTGTGAGGGTGGAACCGGGCAGAGAGAGGACTCAAAGCTTCACAAGGGACCCATAGTTTATCCTGGGACGGCTGGGTGCTCTGTGTAGAGTGGGACTGGCCAAGATGTATAGTCTAGGAAGTCACCCCAGCTCTGGACTAGAGCAGATGACTAAGGCAGGACTCCTGTGCCTTGCAGGCCCTGAGTGAGAGGAGAGTGCTGTGGCTGAGGGAAGAGGCTTGTGGGAGAGTCAGGTGGCAACTCAGGGGCCAAGAGGAGGGACTGGCATGGGTGAGGATGCAGGAAAAAGGATTTGAGCTTCAGGTCTCTGTCCTGTGTCAGGCTGGGCACCTGGGGCAAAGGGTGGACCCCACACTTCTGTGTACATGCATGTCTGTGCTCGGTTATTTTGAGAGCACCTCTCTTCGACTTTGCATTCACAGTTGTATGGGGGGCTGTGGCAGAGATGAAGTTGGCCTGGGCAGACTCCTACACAGTTATCAAGGCCCCAGAAGGCTAGCACAGGGAGCTGTGGCATTGGCCTTGTGCAAGTGGAGCCACAGTGATGGGTCCAAGGTCATGGTCTGGAATCTGGGCCCACCACCAGGAACTTTGTCGGTCTTGATGGTCATCCAGGCTTTGTGAAGTTGGTCATGGGCCCGAGGAGGCCCAGGAAATGATTTTAGTTTCAAATCTGTCATCTATTTTAATAGCTGTGTTTATGTAAATGTGTATTAGAAAACTGTACGGGCGTGTCCATACACGTGTCAAGCATTGCAGCTTAGATGAACCACAATAGGCATTTCAGTAAAAAAAAGTTGGCTTAAAGAAAAATACTAAATAAATAATCATGCAAGTGGTCTGTGATTATGGTATGTGGGTGACTGGAATGGGGGCCATCGTCAGGAGGAAGGAAGGGAGGATGGACACAGGGCCATGAGGCTTCAGGTCCTTCTGGGAAGTGGCTGGAACCCAGCTGTCTTCTAGTACTGCAGGAAGACTGCTGGCTAGGTAGAAGGAAGCAGTTCCAGGTTAGTGATGACACGGGTCTCACAGTCACCTTCTTAAGGGCTGTCTTCCTGCTGGGAGTAAACAGCACTGTGTGTCCCTCCTGGAGCAACAACCAGAAGGTGCCATCTGATCTGAAACCTGGGAGAGGCTACAAACCACCCAGAGTCCAGGAAGGGAAGCAGAGGGCTAGTCTGAATGGGCTTCACATCCTTGTTTCACAGCCCGAGCTGGTGGATGCCTATTTACCCTTCCCAAGTCTGGACCACGTCTGGCCGCTGAGCTTCCGTAGCTGACCTTGGCCAGGCTGACAGTTCACAGACACCATGCTAGGAAGTGCCCAGCATCCATGCCTAGGTCTGGGTACATGACACCCCCCCCCCCCCCCACTAAGCACTAAGCACTCATACTGGGCCTCCTTGCAGCCTGCAGGCTCCCTGATGCCCTCACACATGTCTGTCAACTCCACTGTCCATGCGCAGAGGGACCCATGGCAGTCTTTCCCTGGCCAAAGCTGATGGCAGGCCCCAGTCTCCATTTCTTCCCTGGTTTGTGGTCTTGATGAAGTGGCCACCCTGCCACCCACCCCCGCCACAGCACCTGGACCCGGTCACACACTCATCTCCCAGGTAATGGAAATGTCAGCTTGATTCATGGGCCTTTGCTGCCAGGCCTGAGGACAAGGCTGGCAGGAGCCACCGCTGCAAGGACGCAAGGGCTGCAGACAGCATCCTGACGTGCACTTGGACAGGCCTGGGTGTGACGCCTGCCCTGTCTCAGACTTGCGGCTGGCCCACCTGAAAACCAATCACCGAAGGACCCGAGGAGGTGCACGCACAGAACACAGCCGCACACGGCGCTGCCACAGGGAAACAAGATGGAGAACACTGCAGAGGTTACCCATGTAACCCAAACAAGAAAGCCACAGGGTGAGGCGGGCCAAGTGGAAACGTGCAAGGAGCACAGCTCCTGCCCCCTGGCCAGTCCTCATTGGACTACTCTTCACCGTGCTCCCACAGAATCACCTTTGCTTTCCTGGAGGACCGTGGCCTGCTGATGGCTTGTGGGCGGAGCCGGCTGGGGGACCAGGGAGAGGTAGGAAGTAAAGGTCTGAGGCAGGAGAGGCCAAGCTGGTTACAGGGCCACCTGGGGTGAGTCCCCTTTCCCTTCCCTCTGTTGGGAAGGGACCAAACTAGGTGAAGAGTCTCAGAACTGGTAGAAAGGGGACCATCCTGCAGGGTAGGCGTGGAGGGTGGGCACAGTGCTCTGTCCAGTCAATGGCTCTGAGACACTTTCGGAGCAGTCAACTGAGGCTGAGTACATCCTGGAACTCGGGCAGGCAGAAGGGTGGCTTGTTGCCCTGGGAGAGTTCCTGCCAATGTCATCCAGCACCAGGTCTAGGCATCCTGCTCTCAAGCCTGTGCATCATGAAATGACGGTCACTAGGAGACTTAGCTGAGTGTCCCCTGGGAGGAGGGCACTGTGAGACCCAAGCTCTGGATGCTGTGACAACTCCTGGAAGGAGGTACCACTGCTGTGCAGTCTGGGTAGGGGAGCTGGGGCTGGGCCTAGACTCCATTGAGGTAACACGGCCAGGGGTGCTCAGGGAGGGTGCTTTGGGTTGGAGAATAGAGGATGGTGGAACCCGCACTTGAACCTGGTCTTCAGGCCCCAGAACCATCGCGTGGCATGCAGTGTGCTGGAGAAGGGCACCTACAGGAAATGAGGACCAGTGTCCAGCACCACAAGGCCCATTCGCCTGCAGAGGGTCTCAAGTATGTTGGTGACCGTTGGTTTTGTTGCTGTTATTATGAAATAAGGCTGCCAAGAGCTGCCCTTATGCCAGGCTGTGAGCCGAGCAGTTTCCAGAGAGGCTGGAGACCAAACATGCAAGAGCTGCAATTCAGGAGACAGCCCTGGGCGCTAGGGAGCATGCAGGCCTATACAAACTCCTCAGCCTGTAGCAGGTCCTCAGGGCCGGGGCCTCCTTGTGAACACTGCTGCCCAGACCTGTCCTTCACATGTGCACCCTGCCTTGATCGCCTGGCTGTGTCACATGATCTCCTGGCTGTGAAGAAGATGAAAGCCAGCAGAACAAAGGGGCCACGGGGACATCTGAAGAGCACCATCCTAGGCCAATTCTCTACCCAGCCTCACTCACCTGGTCTGGGTCTGGGCTGCCACTGTGTGGACACCCTCACTGGCCCCATCACCAGATGAGGCTGCTCTGTACATTCCCACCTGAGGCAGGATCTGGGCCAAGCAGGGTCTAAGGACTGGGTGAAACCAGGGGACAGCCTGGCCAGAGTCTGCCCCACAGGACAGAGGCCATGCTTCTTACCAGTACCACAGTGTGTGTGGTGTGTGTGTGGTGTGTGTGTGTGTGTGTGTGTGTAGGTGAGAGCCCATGTTCCTCACCAGCACAACAGTTGGGGGAGGAGGCTTTCTAGAGAACTGTAGCTGCCTGGGTTTAGATGTTGGTCTCCCTCTTCTGTCCAAGGGGCAACTGACTCCTGATGCCAGAACCAGCAATACCTCTTCTGAAGGAGGTGGTAAGGCAGCAGGTGTAAGGACGACCCAGGAATCTGAAGCGGCCCCCGATGAAGCCCCGTAGTCAGACCCCTCTAGGGCGGTCACCCTGCTCTCCTGTAGTCACCTGAGGACTTATGCACCCATTAATAGCTTCCCAAGCTGCATGTCTTAGGAAGGCCACACAGCCTCTGTGCCCCAGCCCCTCTATACATAGCATGGATTAAATGGTTAGTGGCCGGTATGTAATGTATGCACCATTTCTGGTGTGGCAGGTGGACTCCACAGAGAAAGTGGTTCAGGGCCATGTCCCCACCTGAAGGCAGTGTGGGAGCAAAGCTCAGACAGGCACATGCGTGAGTTTTTAGTAAGCCTCAGATCGACCCTGGCTTAGGGCTGGAGGCAACAAAGGCTCCTCTAGCTGACCCCATCCGGTGTACCACACTCTATTCTTAATAACATCTTTTATTGATTTTGTAATAAAAAATAGACATTTATTTGAGAGTTAATGCTTGTACCAGTGCCTTCCCTCTGAGATTGCATGGAATACACTTATAAACACCCACCAAAGGTCTGCAGGGAGCACACCAAGGTCAGTCTTGGGTGCTCCAGAAAAATCCTGTGCCTACCCTGAGACTAGAAGAAGCTGGTTCCTCCTAAGAGCTGGTGTGATGGCCTCCTGGGAGGCGTGCGGCTCATCTGGGAGTGAGTGGAGGAGCCAGAGGCCGCTGGAGGCTGCAGAGATGATGGATTCTCATCAGAGAGGCAATCCTTTCTCCACATCAGCTGGCTTCGAATGCAAACAGCTGCACAGCTGCTGGTGGTTGCCGCCCAGAGGCCTTTGTGGTTCTTGGTAGCGTCAGAATGTACTGAGTTCGATACCATGGCACCGCCCCGCTGGGCCCCGAGCCAGGAAAACAACAGATTAATATTTGGAACCAGAAATTACCCACTACTGGGAGACTGATTAGGTCCCTGATCTGAGCTTGTTCTATAGATGTACACACAGGCATGGGGCTCTGGGCTGCAGGGAGAAGGGCAAGCCTGAGCCCAGGCCTTCAACTCTTGACGTGTGCGCGCGCGCGCGCGCGCGTGCGCGTGCATGCGTGTGCGTGCGTGTATGTGTGTGTGTATGTGTGTGTGTATGTGCGTGCGTGCGTGCGTGCGTGCGTGCGTGCGTGCGTGTGTGTGTGTGTGTGTGTGTGTGTGTGATGGGAGGAGAGGCAGGGGCTGAGGGCAGTTCCAGCACTCACTGTAGCTCACTTCCTCTCCTTAGCAGACAGAGGCCCTTAGAGGACAGAGGCCACCTAGGACTAGCCCCATCGGCCTCCGGAGGCACTGGACAGATGAGGAGCTGTGACACCGTGGGTCTTTCAGCATCTGTTGCCCTTGGTGAGCAGGGCTGTGCAGTGAGGGGCATGGGCCCCATGGTCACGTACTGAGTTCTGGGCCTGAGTCAGGGGCTCCCTAGGACTGGGGTGCCACAGGCCTGCTCTTATGGACCTCATGGGAGAGGACTGAGAGGAACCAAGTATCCCTGGTTCCCAGAAGCAGCTAGTGTGGCAGGGGGCAGCTACCCTGTTCTTGACTCTTTCCTCTGACCCTATAGCTCCCAAGGCCGTGATTAAAGTCCTTGTTCCTCCATGCTCTTCCAGCTCTTGGGGTCCCAGCTGGCCAACCCTGATGTATGAGGAACACGGGTCTGTTCAGGGCTGGTGATAGAGCCTAGCCAGCCTGGAGAGGCTCTCCTCCTGTTCCAGTCAGCATCGCCAACGCCTTGAGGTCTCCTTTTCACGTATGCAGGTTTTGGGCGTAAGGCTGTGGAAGCAGGACACAGGAGGAATGAGTTACACTGTCCTTGAGAGCAGTCATATACCTGGCTTGCCATTCAGGTAGGGGGAGACCTGGCTAGACTGAGTTCTGGGCATCCTTCATGCCTAGCCCATGCATGCATGGAGTAGGCTTTATCATGGAACCCATAAGGCCTTTGTCTATGTTACCAGACATCTTTAGCACCTAGCTCAAATGCCACCTGTCCCAGGGAGTCCTCTTGGTGTCCTTTCCTGGTTTTCCCAGTGTGCCTTGCCCTCCCCTCCTGGCCACATGGAGGCCTGCAGCCAGAATCTGCTTCTCACTCTGGACAGGCTCCCAGATAGAAAAGAGGTGCTGTGAAGGCAAGGCAAGGCCAGTAGACCCTGATGCCTGCTTCCTCTCTACCCAGACCAAGCTCTGACAGGATGTGCAGGACACAGCATGCCACCTACCTGGGTCAGCAGTGCCTGGCTTCCTCCTTGAGGTAGTGATGACCTGGTTTTCATTCATCATCTGTATGTCCTGGTCTTCCTCTGGCTTACTGCAGGAGGAGCAGACAGAAGGCCATCAGCCTCCAGGCCAGGTCCCTGCCATCCATCCTCATTAGGGCTCATTAGGGGTGTACCTGATGGTGTGTTTCTCCTGGTGACAGAAGTCAGTGTCCTCGGCAAAGAGAATGGTGTGGTGGGGCACGGTAGGCTCACATGTGGGCAGGATGCCCCCAACTAGGTGGCTCACCATGGCAAGAATGCCATTGTACACCAGCAAGTCATCCACCAGCAACTGAGAGAGAGAACAGGAATGGGGCCCTGCTCCCTCCCACATTTGCCCCGCCCCCAGCAGTGTGCCCCTCTGTTGTCCCAAGCTCATGAAGACTGTGTTGACAGCAGACCTCCCCACACTGGCATGAAGGGTGTGTGCTGTCCCTTGGGCTGCAGCTTTGGAAGCTGGGGCTTCAGTGTCACAACACTGGGTGACCAAGTGTAGAGACGGAGGCAGACTCAACCTCCGGCCCCCGGGGCTTCGGTCTCTCCACCTGGCCACCCAGTTGCCTCCAAAGCTGTGTGGTTCTAGAGGGAACCCTGAAAGCAACATCAAGTCCAGGGCCAAGTTCAAGGCTTGCTTTGGATTATTTCAAAACTGTTCTGAATTCACGGCTGGGTGGCAGGTTTCCCTGCTCCGAGGACCAGGCATTTCCAAAGTTGCAACCGAAGACAGACACCAAACTGCAGCAAATGGTAAATGCCCACAGTCTAATTCCAGAGAGCACAGTGATCTCCCACACCAGCTAGTGAGGACTCACGCCAAACTCCTTCACCCCTCGTTGAGGTGTTTTCGAGTAATTCCACAGTTTGATCATTGACACAGTGGTGGGCAGATCGAAAATGACATACACCCGGTTCACCTGTCAGAGAGCAAAGCTAATTAAAGCAGCTGTGTTTGGAAACAGAGCTGTGGGCGAGGCCCAGAGCACCAGGGCAGGAAGCTGGCCCAGGTGCCAGGGGCGGCACTCCCCATGTGGGAAGTCTCAAGTTCCATGCCTCTTCTCCTCAGAGCCCATTTTGAGTCAAGTCACGTGTGGTTGCGTTTGGAACAAACTGCTGAGCTGGCTCTGGGAGGGCCTGCTGCCTCCTGCTGCTGTGGCCCTCATTTAAATACTGGTCCAGAACTGAGCGCAGCCTGGCCTTCCGTTCCTCAGGTCAAGCCCAGGATGGTCCCCACTGCAGAGGCCAGGAGCATCTCCCCACCAAACAATGTGCATGGTCCTGACCCATTTATCCTTTCCCAGAGTTACAGAGGAAAAGCCAGAGTCCTGTGCACTCCAGCACCATGGTTTCTCCCAGCCCATGTCTGCTGGGATACCAAATGGCTAGCGCTCAGCCCCAGATCAGCAGAAATGAGCCAATGCAGCAGGCTCAGCAGCACAAAGCCTCCCTCCTCACCTGGAAGGCCAACTAAAGAACTGAGCGTGAGGTGAGACTGCTTGCAGCTCACAATGACCTGAAGACAGTGATGGCTGGTGGGGGGGGGGGTGTCCTGCTCAGACCCTGAGATTCCCACTAGGAGAATGACAGTGGCCAGAGGTGGGCAATGAACTCCTGCTTTGGCTGGGATCTAAGGGCTACAGGGGCTGTGTGTACCCCTTTGCACAGGTTGGCCTGTGGTCTTTGGGAGTTGTTTCCTCCTTGTGTGGAAAATGCCTATCTTATACTCAGTTACAGGAGTGGGAAAGGGACCCCAGATCCCACCACATTCTGCTGACAGGCTCTGACCCTGAGGTGGAGGGTGCTGATGGCCTATACCCTCTCCTGGACCTTCCTCCCTCTCTGAGATGATGGATCAGGCTCACTGCAGGGTTTGAGAGCTGGGAAAAGGCAGTCAGTGGTCAGAATGACTGACTTGCTGACTGGGGCCAGAGCGAGGGCAAGGTGGCCACGCTGTGGCCATAGGCAGTGATCTAAGGAACAGAAAACGGGCAGAGGAGGGAAATGGGAAGATGCAGGCTGCAGCAGGCTGCGGAGGGTCTTGACCAAAAGAGGCAGAGAGATGCACACGAGGCTGGTTGGTCCTGCCCTCCAGCAACTGTGCAGGGACCCTGACCTCAGGTCCCTGGGGCTCCTCACACCTCTGGCACCTTTTTGACTAAAGTCATGGAGTCATAGAAGGAACCGTGAGCCTGGAAGGGCTACACCCAGAGCTGGTAGCCACAGCTGGCACCTCTCTGATGGATCCCAACTGTTTCAACTTTTACTGGGCACAGGGGCAGGTGCCCCTCCAACCCCAGGGCCAGGTACCCACCAGGCCAGGCAGGATGGGGGCCAGCCACATGTGCCTGCCATCACTTGGTGTTGTTGACTTGGTCGATAAGCTTGTCGGGGGTTCGCACGTCCCCGCATACACCCTCCAGTGCATTCAACTGTCCGGGAAGGCAGCGATATCTGAGGGGTTAGGTTAAGCTGTCGTAACCCAAACTCATATGCGTGCACAATGAGTCACCCCCAAGGTGGCTGTCAGGCTGTCAGCCCCGTGTCTCAGGAGATGCTAGGCTGGCGTCCTACACTTTTGCAGACTGGGAAATGACAGTGAAAATAGATGCATTCTATTTTCTAAGAAAGTGGGGTTGTGGCCAAGGGGAAGGACTCTGGTGTGGGGCCAAGGGTCAAGTTTAAAGTCAGGGACCACAGGTGGGATGGCTGGAAGTGGAGGGGTTTGCTGAAGCACAGATAGGGATTATAGTGCTGCCACTGCTCTGAAGCACAGGTCACAAACCCACGTGGGCAGGCAGGTGACTCTGGCAGGTCACAGCCTTGTCAGGTCTGCCACCCTGGCCTAACAAGAGCTGATTAGAGCAGGGACCTCAATGTGCGTGTGCAGAATCCGGTCCAGTTCTATCACTGTGACAGACGAAATCTGTCAGGAAATCTCAGGTGAAGCCACTGGGCACCACTTATCCAGCCACCTCAGCTGGGACAGGGCCGAAAACTTTTATGCTCTGATTATGGGCAGGAGAAGTCAGAGGGCACTGGCTATGAGCACTCTGGTGACATTAGTGGAGCAATACAGAGCCAGGAGCCATTCGCTAAGTCTTGAGGAGGATAATAACTCCAGAGACACTCAGGGCCCCAGGCAGACAACAGGACAAGCTTTGGGGCTGTGCTGCATTTCCCGACCTGGAGGATGCTGCTGCTAAGCACGTGACAAAGAAACACAGGGCAACGGAATTCAAAGCTTTACAGCCGGGCTGTGTGACCTCAGGTAAACAGGTCTCCAGCTCCTCCCCTGGACAATGAGGACCCCAGATTATTCTTTTTTTTTTTTTGTTTTTCGAGACAGGGTTTCTCTGTGTAGCTTTGCGCCTTTCCTGGGACTCACTTGGTAGCCCAGGCTGGCCTCGAACTCACAGAGATCCACCTGGGTCTGCCTCCTGAGTACTGGGATTAAAGGCGTGCGCCACCACCGCCCGGCCCCACAGGTTTTCCGTGGGTGCACGGGGCGCATCCTGCAGTGCCTGGCACACAGGAAGCCCTTGGGAAGCACTGAGTCTGGGGGGCTGATAGACAACTAGAGCTTCAGGAGTCAGCGCTGGGGTAAACTGAACAGGCGTCCGTGAGGTTTAGTCACTGTACTCCAGGTGACCAAGGGCCTGGCATTGGCGCTTCTCAAGGGAAGTCCTAGAGCTGCTATTGCACTAAAAGTGTCTATGACCAAACGGAAATCTTTCAGAACTCCCGGACCAATCAACAGCTCCAGCATGGGCACACCATGAACAAAGGTCCCCCACAATACACTCCTCTCCCACTGAGTTCTCCTGAAGACTGTCAGAGGCTTTTTAGAAACACCAGGTGTCTACGCCCTCTGAGAAGGGCCTGTGCTTGGCAGGGATCTCCTCGCACTCTCAACCATGGGACTCTGGTCTGCAGAGAACCAGTTATAGTGGCCTTGGCAAGCGTGGCTAAGAGCGGCTCTAAGGGTCCAGTGGCATCATACTACATCGTCATAACCATCACCCACCACCACCACCCCCACTTTATCATAAACGACCATAATTAACATCACTACAACCATCATCATCACCACCACCAACCACCATCATCAGTCACCATCACCACCATCATCAGTCACCATCACCACCATCACTACCATCAGTCACCATCACCATCATCATCATCACCACCACCACCATCATCAGTCATCATCACCACCATCACCACCATCACCACAGCATCAGGTCTTTCATTTTGTTTTGTGACAAGGCAGCTCAGACTGGCTCTAACTCACAGCCATCTGCCTGTCTCTGCCCTCGAGTGCTAGGATTAAAGGCATGCACCACATGTCTGACTATCATCTGCTCTTTGGAAACAGGGCCTTGCTATGTAGTTCAGGCTGCCCTCAAAATCATGCTGGCCGCTCACAGGCAAAAATCCTCCTGCCTCCACCTCCTGAGTGCTAGAATGACAGACTTGGGACCCTGCACCCGTCTCCCAGCGGAAAGGATACTGTTCTGGGACAACGGGATCCTCTCGCCATGCTCATCGTACAGCTCCAGCCCTGTGAGGCCGATGTAGTAGGGGTCACCCCAGCTGGACAGCAGCTGGAACTGGAAAATGACTGCGGCTGTGGTTAAGGAAGAGAGAAGGAGGCCACAGGGTGGCGGAGGTGACAGGGGCTCTTCTTGTTTGTCGACGGAAGAGTCTCTCTCCCAGAGATGGTTTTCTGTCAAAAGGAACACAGCATCACATTTGCCACACCACCTGCCCTGGGAGTGGACAGGAAGGAATAGTCCTAGGACAGACAAGGTGGCAGATGGTGCTGGGTGGGACACTTCCTGTCTCATGCCTCAGTTTCCCTGGTTATAAAAATGATTAGAACGAGAAATCTCTTCCCTCCTCTGTGTCTTTCAAGTTCATGGGAATAAGCATGTTAGGGGTGGGTGGGGAAACAGCCTCAGATCTGGCTTCAGCAGAATGACTCCTACTGACAAAGGTCCATATGCACAAGGCGATACCTGCCCACCCTTGATTTGATCTTCCAGTGCCAGTTTCTAGGAGCAGGAGTGGAAGAGGATCTGAGAGCCCCAGGCACGTCGCAGGCAGCCACAGGCAAAGGCACTGCTTCCTTCCGGATCTAGACACCTCCGAGAGATCAGGGCAAGTTAGTTGACCTCTCTGATTGCTTCTTTTGTTTTTTTTTTGTTTTTAGCTTTTGGCTTTCCTTTTTCTCTTTTTTAAAGAGACAGCGTCTCACTGTGTAGTACACGATGGTCTAGTACTCAGGATCCTCCTGGCTCCAGCATGCCTGGCTCCTGTGATTAGTTTTCATGGCTGGGAAGTGGGGCTGCCATTGCAGCCTGCTCCCAGGGCTGGTGCAATGAAGTGGCACTAGGGAGGAGGGGCTCTTGCTGCCTCTTGCCCCTGCCTTCTCCCTGCCAGGTCCCTGGGTCACCTGTCTCTTTTTCCAGCCCCTCTCAGCTGGGTCCTTTGTGCCACCTCCACAACCGTCTTTTCAGGAGGCGATGGGACCCGTGCTGCTGTGACTCTGTCTGAGTGCTACCTTCCTTAGCTTAGCTAGCGACACTGAATGTGTAGCACTCCAGCAGGCCTAGGGGAAGGATACAGCACAGGGCATGAGTGGGCCTCGTAGTCCATGCTGGCTCGCTCCAGGCTCTTAGAATCCAGCCTGGAAAGAGATTGAAACAGCACCATGAGCCCTTCTGTTCCAGGGCATTGAGAGACACTCCTCAGCCATGGACTGCAGATACAGCAGTGCAGGGGTCCTGTGTGAGCTCCCCTTTGCCCAGGGGATGCATGTGTGGGCGGCAGTGGGGGACCCAGCTCCTTTCTGTTACAGACCTCACAATCCACAGAGTAGCCCAGAGGTGGGGACACATGGATGCAGACCCTGGACAGAGTGGGGAAGCCACTTGGGAAAGCCACACAGCTGGCGGGTGCTTGAGTGGGATGTGCCTCTGGGGTCACTCTCTCAACCACACCCCTGCTCTCCTACAGGAGCAGTCTGCTAGGCTGAGGGCTGGGGTGCTGCTGATGGGCCAGGGTGCTGGAGTGTGACAGGCCATTTGGATGAGTACAGGTGGGAGGAGGCCTCCCACGGCAGTCAAGCTGGGGCATAGCAAAGGCCCTGGAATGTAGACAGGTGGGGACGCAGAAGAGAAAAGAAACAAAGGGGAAGCCCTGAGCACTGCTGGCTTCACCATCCCAGTCCAGGTCTCAGTTTCCACTCTGTGAAATAGGTATAAAATTCCAGCTTCCAAATGCAGATTCTAAGAGACAGGAAAGATCTCTGTGAGTTCAAGGCCAGCCTAATCTACATAGTGAGTTCTAGGCTGGCCAGGGCTAGAGACAACTATGACACCGCCCTCCCCTCCGGCTTCTCTATTCCCTCCTTGCACTATGCTGCACAAGGATACGATTGCAGTTTTGTCACTGGGGAAGGGAGCTCTTTTATTTCTCTCTTGTGGCCTTTGGTGCTCAGACCCTGGGAGCTGTAAATGGGTGAAACTTACTCGGTTTACACTTTGATGCTGGAGACTTGGGCCAGGACAGCCTGGCAAACCCAATGAGAGTTTTCCCACCTCTTTTTCTGGACTGGGGCTGGGGAGGAGGAGTCGTTTCTAGAGAACACATGTAGCTGCAGCTCCAGCCTGAGGGTGCACACACAGAGGACACTGGTGGGGCCAGCCCACACTCCCTCACCTCCTGGTGGGGGTGGTGGACAGCCGGGTCTGCAGGTAGTCCCCAAAGAGGATTTCTTGTGCAAAATCAAGTGGCAGTTGCCAGGTCCTTTTCGGATAAGAAAGCCTTCTGCAGGAGACACGCACAAGCCGTCCAGGGACACATGGGCAATTTTGACCTAGCAAAGGAGACACAGCTTGCCTGAGGCCTAAGACAGTGGATGGCTTTTCTACCACGCCAGGACATCTGGCCTGGCCTGAGTTCCAGGGACAGTCATGTTCCATTTCAGACACAATGCTAGGGCGGCACAAGATACCGGAGTAAGGCCCCTGCCCAAAGGATGCTTACTTGTGCTTCCTATCCATGTGTCTCAGTCCCAGGGGAGGCAAGGGACTTGGTGGGGACCCCAGACAGCAGTGGCAGTAGCCTGTGGCAGTACGGTGAGATGGTCAGGCAACTAGCTCAGGAGCACCTCTGCTCCAGCGGCTGTATAGACCTCCAGCCTCCCTTCATCTCCCTTCCACCTGGGAGGTGTACAACCTCCATCTTTCTGGGTACATAACAGAGACCCAGCTGGTCCCTCTGACAGGTAATGGCACTGTGCTCACTGAAAGCTTGCGCGCCGCGCGCGCGCGCACACACACACACACACACACACACACCACACACACGCACACTGTCCAGGCAGGAATTTTCTAGCCGTGCTGCTGGGGTCCACCAGCAAACTGCGAAGGCTACAAGCATTCCGAGACTACCTTGCCACCTCTGCCTTTCCACCAGCATTGAAAGAGAATGTGGTTTCATGCTTGACAGACTGAGACCAGACTCTAGCTGTGTAGTTCCCAAGAGAGGTGGCAACCCTTTCCAGCCTTCCTTAGAACCCTGAGAGGCGGCACTTAAAGGAGGCAGGGTGGGGACCTGAGAGATGAGGAAGGCACACAAGCCTGCCTCACAGCGCCTCCCAGTGCTCAATGGACAGCAGGCCCAGAGGCGACAGTAAAGCCTGGGACTGTGTGGGAAGGGGACCCACAGTCACAGAAGAGGCAAGCCCTCCCTGCAGTTCCCAGGCTGCCCTGGGCTGTGGGCTAGGTCTGCTGTGTGCAAAAGGAAACACAGCTTGTTCTCTCCCCTGGATGTCCCCCCTACCCCCATTTGGAAGGTTCTGGAGGATTTATGCTCTCCTCTCCAACCCACACAGCCATTCATCATCATGCGCCTCCCTGACAGTGGACTCCGCTCTGCCCAGCTTACCCCTCGGGTAGGTGTCCTCGGGAGATTTATTGTAGTTCCAGAGGCGCAGGCCAGCAATACTTTGGGCTCTGTCAAAGTGGATCCTAACCACATGGTCCAACCCAGGGGAAAAGGGGATCAGCCACATGTGCTCATCCTCGGTGGTGATGTTCATGCCATCAATTAACCTGCAGGCAACAGGGACAGATCAGCAAGATGGTGGGAGGTCTCCAGAAGGTCCGCTTTCCTCACCACCCGGGTCTTGGGAGGTGGGTGAACAGTGAAGTCAAGCAATGATACTTCAGAAGCAGTGAAAACAGTTTATGCTCATCAAGGTGCTGAGAGCACTCATCTTCACAGGCTAACAGACAGGTGTGTCCCCTTGGCAATCCCTCAGCCCAGGGAGCCCAGGGTGGGAAACTTCTGCTAATGATTACTATTCCTCACGTCAGGAAGGCTGGCTGTAGAAATAAGCTCATCACAGCTGTGATGCGGGTACCCTAGGATGTGCCATGGTTAACAGGGAAAAACGACACTCATGAGATGTGGTGTGCCCAGGCAGGCAGACCACAGGCAGCAGGGACCAACTCACGCTGGGAATGAGGTTCATGACCTTGGCGTCAGTGCTCAGAAGGGGGTGCCCTGGGGTGGGATGGACTTTCTCTCTATTGTCCCAGTGTTCTGAAAATGTAGAGGTACAGTTGAGGAAGTGCATCCCATCTCTCTTGGTGAGGGTCTCCAAAAAACGAGGGAACCAGGCAGACCTGGGCCAGGGACTATAGCCAGAAGGAGGCAGGTGGCTCCATGCTTGTGTTGAGCCAACCTGCTTGGTAGCCCCAGGTCTAAGTGCCCCAGGGAAACCCCAGCCAGCAGCAGGGCTTTCGTAATCAGTTACCTCAGCCCCACTGCATCTGTCTCTGCCTCAGTCTCTTCAGTCTGGACCCAACCTTTGTCTCTATGTGGCATGGTCACTTGAAGAACCTGGCCCCAGAGACAATCGGCCCCCCATACACCACCTTTAGACCCTTGGGGGGCCACATGTCCTGTAACTCAGCTGTGGACACAATTCCTTATCTAAAATCAACTTTTCCCCTTACTGTTTGATAGTTTTGAGGTTTAGAATAAATCTAAGTGTTCATCCACGGAGGTACAGCGTTCTCTCTCCTGTTGCTCTAAAAGGCTGTTATTTAAATTGATGGATGGTGTGTCTTACAATTGCTGGCATGTTAAAACTGAGGAAATTCAGCAGGCCCAACCCTGCTGTTTGTGAAGGAAGCTGGCTGCTGCGGACTGCTGTTTCCTTCCAAAGCAATTACCTCCGTCTTGGAGACTTGGCTGCCAGAAAGACTGTTGCAGGCTTTCGGGAGAGGGAGATGAAGGACACTGATGGATGGCAGAGAGGGCTGGTTAGCAGAAGAAGCCCCTCCTGGGCAGTCACCTGGTTCTGTCCTGAGACCACCCAGTAGTAACAAGCCTCCTTCATGCTATATTGGGGTCTCTAAAACACTATAGCTTACCACTAGGACCCTGTCATTGCAGGGCTATGGTGTGAGGCCAGGCGGGGCAAGAGGGACAAGAAGAGCCTGGGCCATCCTGTTCATATCAGAAGGCTGAGGGAGGCAGGGTGGGCACTGGGTAGTAAATGCTTGCCCTCCATGCAAAGGCTCTGGGTTCCATCCCTAGAACTTCAAACAAATGAAAAAAATATTGCAAAAAAATACATAAATGGGCACAGGCACTCCCAGAATCTGAGGACCATCAGCAAGGATAAAATCCGAGAGATGGCTTAAGGAGCCTCCATGGCCCAGCAGTGGATTGGCCAGCCCAACCCATTGCCCAGCAGTGGATGGCCAGCACCCATGCCAGCAGTAGATGGCCACACCCATGCCCAGGCATGTGATGGCCAGCACCCATGCCCACGAGCACCCATTTGCCAGCGTAGATGGCCAGCACCATGCCCAGCAGTAGATGGCCAGCACCCATGCCCAGCAGTAATGCCAAGTAGCAGTGATGATCAACACCATGCCCAGTAGTAGAAGGCCAGCCCATGCCTGCAGTAGATGGCCAAAGCACCCATTTGCAAGCAGTAGATGGCCAACACCCATTGCCCCCAGGTAGATGGCCAATAGAAAAAAAAACTCAGTGGCATCTTTGGAGTTCTCTGGGCTCATGTTTTGTTAGGGTCGGGTTTTTTGTTTGTTTTGATTTTTAAAACCTTGATGGTCCTTTGTGTATATGTTATGGCTTTCCAGTTGTCTTTATAGAATTCCTGTGTGTGAATGGTATGGCTCTGTGTCTACATGACATTCTTATGCTTTTCTTTGGCTCTTCTGTTTGTTTTGTTTTGTCCTGTTCCTATTTGTTTGTTTTGTTTTATTATTTTATTATTATTCTTTAGATCCCTATTTGTTTTCTAAAGGAGAGACAAAAGGGTGTGGATCCGGATTGGAAGGGAGGTGGGGAGGAACTCAGAGGAGTTGGGGGAGGGGAACCATAAACAGAATGTATTGAATGAAAAAAATCTTTTCTTTGTTTTTGTTTGTCAAGAAAGGTTTCTCTCTGTAGCCCTGGCTGTCCTGGAACTCACTCTGTAGACCAGGCTGGCCTCGAACTCAGAGATCTGCCTCTGGAGTGCTGAGATTAAAGACATGTACTACCACACCTAGTTGAAAAAAAAAATCTGTTTTCAATAAAAGAAAAAATATACAAAACAAGTAAACAAACAAACACCAGAGGAGATGAGTGGGTAACATGCTTCTG
Source organism: Peromyscus leucopus (assembly GCF_004664715.2). Classification (NCBI taxonomy): domain Eukaryota; kingdom Metazoa; phylum Chordata; class Mammalia; order Rodentia; family Cricetidae; genus Peromyscus; species Peromyscus leucopus. The sequence goes on along the minus strand of NW_023505367.1, from coordinate 172,008 downwards.
TAATCCAGCACTTGGACCTGAAGCAGGAGATCTTGAACTTGAAGTCTGGTTGGTACACACTGAGAGACCCTGTCTTAGAAAATATACTATGAGTCGGGGGGGGGGGGTGCGCCACCTCTCCAGAGTGAAAAGAACTTATAGAATGGGAAAAATGTTTATCAGTTACATATAAGACAGGATTAATATCAACATACATAAATAACAAAATCAAACACCCTAAACCCAAGTCATCCAATCAATAAATGGGCTAATGAAGTAAGTAGATAATTCTTAAAGAAAGAGATACAAATGGCCAATAAATATTTGAAAAAAACATTCAGCTTAACGACCAGGGAAAACTGCTTTGAGAATCCATCTCACCCCACGAAGAAAACAAATGACAACCATTGCTGGGGAGAATGTGGATAAAGAAGGCCCCTCATTCCTGCTGTTAGGAGTCATAGAAATCACTATAGAGGTCTCTCAAAACCCTGAAAATAGACCTACCATATGACCAAGCTTAATCCCTGGGTATATACCCAAAGGACCAAAAGTCAGCATACCAAGAAATACTTGCATATTCATGTTTACTGCTGCAGCATATACGGGCAGGAAATGGATTGAGTCTAGATGTCCATCATAGATGAATGGGTAAAGTAACCCGGTGCATACATGCAGTGGAATTTTGTGCATCCATAAAGAAAAATGTGACCATCATGGCATATGCAGGGAAAAAGTTACAACTAGGAACGTTAAGAGAAACAGGCCAAACTAAGACAAATGCTGTGTGTTTTCTCGGCTATGGAGCCTAAACCTTACATTACATATGGGGGGTACCCGTGCATTTATATCAAAAAAACTAGAAAGGAGCCGGGCGTTGGTGGCGCACGCCTTAAATCCCAGCACTCGGGAGGCAGAGCCAGGCGGATCTCTGTGAGTTCGAGGCCAGCCTGGGCTACCAAGTGAGCTCCAGGAAAGGCGCAAAGCTACACAGAGAAACCCTGTCTTGAAAACCAAAAAAAAAAAAAAAAAAAAAAAAAAAAAAAAAACTAGAAAGGGATTGCTGTGGAAGGGAGAGGTCTCAAGATGGGGATAGAAGCATAATGGGACACTGAAAATAGGGCGGCAGAAGTGGCTTAGCTGGGAGAAGAAAGGAAGCTAACTGGAGAGGGGACAGGGAAGGATGGTGGGGGGGGACGAGTAAGAACAAGTGTAATGATGTGTGTGTGTGTGTGTGTGTGAGTTGCCTTAATGAAACGTGTTGCTTTGTAGTCTAACCTAAAAAATAAAAATAAATGAAGGGAAATGAGTCAATGAGAAAAAGAAGTCCCCTGAAGCTCGAGGGCTTCTCCGCCAATGGCACATATGGCTACTGGACCCCTACTCACAGATGTAGGTGTGACAAGGACATTGAGAGTGTGTTTTGCATTTTCAAATACTTCCTGATTAGAGATATGCACTGAAGTGTTTCAAGATGACGTTATGATTGGGCAGGAGGCTGTCAGGATTTCTGTGGTAAGAACTGGGTGACAGGGATGGACACTCTGGGCAGGTGTGAGTTTCTCCTGCTGCTGGCCAGGAGCAGCTTGTAGGCTCAGGTCTAGGTCCTCCAGCTAACCTATCAGGATCTACAGCCAGGGTGGCACCAAGCAGTCAGTGCAAAGAAGGGAGAAGTCCACAGTGAAGGCCACCATAAAGGGACAAAGAGGACAGAGTCAGGGTAGGGGCTGCAATGCAACCACCCTGCTCCCAACCTGTAATCAGGAGGATTATTTCTACAGTTCTATGGATGGAGGAAGTGACGCACAGGAGACGCCTAACTCAGCAGGTAAGTCTATCCCGGATGGAGTATCCTGTGGCTTGTGTTCAAATCATGACTCCATTTAACCAGTCTGGGTACGAGGGCCACTTCCTGACATCAGCTTCCTCCTCTATACACAGGGACAACATTAATGATTCTTAGTCTGTTTGTCGCTTTCATGGATGGACACCTGCAATCTCCTAACAGCCCAGTGCCTGGCACTTAACATTCCAAAATGGCCTCTGCACTTCTGGTTATGTTGACCTCACTGTCACAGCTGTGAGGTCTGGAAGCTTAAAGAGATTTGAACTCCCATCCCTCAAACGCTCCTTGACTCTTAGTTAATTCACATAGCTGTCGTACTGGCTGGGTTTGTGTGTCATCAGAGAGGAAGGAAGCCTCAGCTGAGGACATGCCTCCATGAGATCCAGCTGTGAGGCATTTTCTTAATTAGTGATCAATGGGGGAGAGCCCAGCCCATAGTATGGGCTGGTGGTTCTGGGTTCTATAAGAAGACAGGACTGAACAAGTCACCAGGAACAAGCCAGTTAGCAGCAACCCTCTATGGCTTCTGCATCAGCTCCTGCCTCCAGGTTCCTGCCCTGATTGAGTTCCTGTCCTGACTTCCTTTGATGATAAACAGAAATTTGGAAGTATAAGCTGAATAAACCCTTCCTCCCCAACTTCCTTTTTGGTCATAGTGTTTCTTTGCAGCAATAGAAACCCTAAGACAGCTGTCCAGAGCAGGAGGTGAGGTGCCAGTCTATGAGTGACAGGTATCTGTGGATGGATGCTATAAAAAAGCTTGTCCATTCAGCCTGGTCTTGGTATCCAGAATGTGTAGGAAGCAGAGCGCCATAGCCGCCTGCAGAGACTTTCTTTTCACTTTCCAGTTTACAGAAGGAGAGGCCTAGGCAGGCATGTGCAAAGCGGAGTGGGTCACACCGAGGCTGACAAACTATGACTGAGCAAGGCCCTAGCTGATGGCAGTGTTGATATCCCAGCATGTAGCATCTGAGCCACACCAGCCCTTTGCAAGCTGCCTGCCCCTCCACAGGGGTCCCGTGTACAAAGGGCCACCTCTGTTTCTTTTGGCTACATACCTTCCCAGGCAGTGTCTCATGTGTGCCTGATGCCTGGAACACAGAGCATTGTCCCTTGAGCCCGACTGCCACAGTCAAGCTTCTCCTACTTACTTGTCCAGGGTCCGGGAGTCGTCAGTGTACTCCGGCAGGTCGTTTAGGTCCCTGGAGAGGCAGAGAGCTGGTGCGGGTGGATGGGCAGGGCCTGGCCATCCTTGCCCACGACTTCCAGGCCAGTCAGCCCTATGTAGTGCAGGTCCCCCCAGGAAGCTGTGAAGTTCAGCCGGAGGCCTGTGAGGGAAGGAGAGCAGCCAGTCACCACCAGAGGCTCTGGAGCCAGAAAAGAGCTGCCCTCAGCCTCTCCACTCTCCCCTCATGGACCTTCTCTCTCAGGAGTCTTCAGGCCCAGACCACTGCCTACTCAGGACATAGCAGGCAGGGAAACCCACACATGGCTTTGTGCCCCGTGAGCTCCCTCATGCTGTTTCACACTGCAGTGTTCCTCTCCTGACTTCTAACGTCCCCTTGCTTCTACCCAGATGATCTTCCAATTGTTCGTTTCTCTAGGCCTTTCTTTCTACCGCAAGGCCCTTGCACATGCGGTTCCTGGTCTCTGGACTGTGCTCACAGCCCATCATGTCTCTGTATATTTCCTCTACCAAACTCTGGAGGCCACTACTTAGTAAATGCCCACGTGACCTGCCAGGTGCTGACTCCTTAAGGAAATGACCCGTTTTTCTAGACTATTATGTACCCACATACTGCACAGTGCCTGGCATATAGTGGAGGCTCAGTGCCAATGAATGCCTGACAGTGACTAAATGAGACAGTCACACCAGAATTGGACATTTTATGCAAATGGACTCCTCCTAGGAGCCCTCACTGCATTCAGGGTAAGGGAAGTGGCAGCTGACCCCATCTGTCCCCCTCAACTTTCACCCCACTTCACCAGAGACCACATCAGGAGACCTCCTGTGGCCCTGGGACACTGATGCCAGGTGACTCATTCCATTGCCAGCAAGGTCCCTTCTCTGGGTCTCTGGGTCACACCCTGTCACCCTGTCATATTCTTGGCTGGAGTTCCTCCTTTCCCAGTAGAGCAGGGCCAAGTTCAGGGGCAATCCAACCATGGAGGTATCTGACCCGTTTTAACACCTGTCTGAGTTCCAAAGTTCAGTTCTTTGGGCTTCTGAATGACAGCAGGGTAGGTGGATCTGGCAGAAAGCCTGGGTCATGAGGTGCTCCATATTTCTTACAGGAGGATCTGTGAAGCCCAGCAAACTTCCAGAACACCCTGGGGGCCAGGCTGCAACCTCTCACCTCCCTGAACTCGACATCTTGTTCTGTGCTCTGTCATTTCCCAGCATCCTTTTTGTGACTCAGCCTTCAAACTTGCTCTCTGTGGTGCCAAAGTCAGCCTGAGCATCCAGGGAGCTGATGAGGACTTGGGTTCTAAGTAGCACTGAGCAGACTGCTCGTTACGTTCACATACCCTCCAGGGTATGGAGCAACTCAAGCTGGCTGCCCCTCTGGCCTGTGGCCCTGCCGCTTTCCCACAGAGGTGGGCCAGCTTCTTCACTCTGCGTCTGGGCTGCAGAGTGGAATGTGTGCACAGGAGGCTGCCTCCTCTTTCTGCCCTGCACTGATGCCAAGGCAGCTCAGTCACCTGTTGCTCTGGCCAGTAGCAGCACATGCACACAGTTGCTGGTCCACGTGCTGGCTGTTCAGAGCAGGCCGAGGGAGAACACCTGAATGGCTCAGAACTGCCAGCACTGATGGCTACAGAGCACTGCATCCAGGCACTCCACTGTGGACTTGTTCTGCAGCAAAAGCTGACTGATAGAGTCCTTCTACTGGCCATATTCAAAATGGCATCTCTCGGCGATCTCCTGACAGTGTCCCCCACTCTCCTGCCCTTGTTCCACTTGCTTTCATCCTAACCTCAAGAGGTAGTCTGCATTAGTGCGCTTGTTGATTTCCTGAGGCCAACACTGACTGCTCTATCCTCAGAGCTAGAACAGCAGTGTCCAACAAATAGATGCTTAATCAAATTTTGTTTTGAAACCTCTGATTGATAGAAAAGTAGGTGGGTGGTCAGTGGATATGTCTCCCCTAATTTATAGTGGATGATAAACGAATACTCACTGATCGTCTGTATGCGCCAACTGTGGTTTTAGAAGTAGAGATGTGAGGGAAATAAGAGTCTCAGCATGAGCAGTGCTCATTCAGCAGTCAATAGACACCTGGCAAATGCTGCGTACCACAGCTGTACACCGCCGCGCATGCCCAATCAGAAGGATGGATGAGGTGGAGTGTGGCAGAGTAGGAACAGGGTGCTTAGGGAGGGAGGTGGCATCTGGGCTGGGACCTGCATGCAGGAAGAGGCATGCTATGCTGCACTTCTAAAGAACATTCTAGATTGAGAAAACAAGTTGGGCCTACATGTGAAAGCAGCTGGCCAAGGGAGGAGAGGAGTAAGACTAGAAAAGGAGGCAGGGCGCAATCCCACGTAGAAGCTGAGATGTTCATGACATAGCAACGGGAAGTTACAACAGGTTACTTTTTCTGTTGCTTTGCTGAGATAAGATCTCTCTTTGTGATCTAGAACGGCCTCAGAACCAGTGATCCTCCAGGCTTGGCCTCCCGAGTACTGGGACTGCAGGTGTGCACCACCATGGTGGCCTATACATGGCAGCAGGACGGTGGTGGGGGCCGAACTGTGTCTTGGAAGGACTCCAGCAAGACTGTAAAGGGAGGCAGGCAGGGAAGACACTGGTGCTGAGAGTGACCTCGTCGAGGGTGTTCACAGTGGGAGAGGGCAGCAGGGGACAGGGTCAAGGTCTGTTTAGGAGGCAATGGAGCCCAATGGTTTGAGCATAGAAGGACAAGAAGGGATTGATCCAGATGACAGGGTGAGGTGGGGAGTATCTGGGATGGAGACGGCCGGAGGTGGAGGAGGGAGTAAATTGTGAAGGGAGGGACAGGGAGAGGCAGAAATGCCACCTCCCCCTGGTAACGGAGCCTTTCCCATGCCTGCAGTCCCTTTGTGTCTGGCAAGAGGCACCTGATCGCATTGATCCAGGGCTCTGAATGCAACGGCTCTCCTTGTGAGCTGATATCCATGTTCCATATTCATCTTCCTCGCGTGCATCAATTAGTATTTATACAAATGGAAATTAATTTTGTTATTTCTCTCATGCTCTGGCCCTCTCGACTTCTTCCCTATTCATTGTGGCTGATATTTTGCAAAAACTTCCCAAATGAGTGTCATCTGCAAATTAGCAAGTCATAGATTCCCTTTCAAAGCAAGAGGATTGGCCACGTTCACCCACTGCTGCCCCCCTTCCCTGCCCCAGGACTGCTTTATTAAAGTGTATTCTACTCGCACACGCTGCTGAGCAGGTGGAAGATGGGATGGGATGGGGGTTAGAGAGAAGAGATATAGGAATCCTGGAGCTCTAGGTGGAGAGCCTAACGCTTTCCTAGCCGGTACAAAGTTCAAAAGTCACAGGGTTCTATTCCAGGGCCAACCTCCCTAGCCACTGCAGTAGCGTTTCTGAGAAAGACTGGGTTGGTCAGTGCAAAGGACATTGGTAAACAGCCTTTGGGATAAATTAGCAGGCAGACAGGACAGAGGTGCCTTCTTGCCTGGCAGCACCCTCACCTGCCTTCCTCTTCCAGGGAGAGGTCCTGGCTCAGCCAGGTTGTCTGGGCAGCTGGCCACTCTTAACCAGGCTACCAGGACAGCCAACAACCTTAGTCTGGCCAGATATGGTGTTCATATCTCCTACCTGTCCATCTCCACCATGGTGAGCCACATAATTGATTTATGGACAGGCCTGAGACACAAGCTTGACTCAAAGACTTAATTCTGGAGCTGTACCTGCTGGGTAATAGAAGTCGCGTCTACTCTGGGTTGCTAGTAATGGGTGGATGTGAGCACAAGGCCCTGGTGCATGGCCCTCCCATGAGCCCCTGGTGCATGGCCCCCATGAAGAAGAACAGGAAGCAAACGGTAGAAAAACAGACACAGCAAGTCTCCATGGTGTCATTTCCCTGCCTACATCCAGTTGCCTAAGAAACTAGTGACCCTAACTTCTAGGTGCATAAAACCAATAATTTTCTTTTACTGAATTCAATTTCCATTGTTCTTGTGTGTGCGTGTGTGTGCATGTGTGTGTGCGTGTCCACGTGTGCGCATGTGTGTGCGTGTTCCTGTATATTAGGGTATGAGTGCATGTGGAGCCAGGGACAACCTTGGTGTCGTTCTTCCTCACTGGTCCTGGGGCACACCAAGTAGGATAGACTGGTGGTCAGAGAGCCCAGAGTTTCATTTGGTTCCATCTCTTCAACACTGGATTACAGTGTACACTGCCATGCCTGGCTCTATGTGGGTGCTGGGAACTGAATTTACTGGGGTCTTCCAGCTTGTATGTCAAATGAGCCATCTCCCTGTCCCTTTATTCATTTGTTTGTTTATTCATTTATTCAGGCACGATCTCCCCTTAGAACACAGGCTAGCCTTGAATTCAGGTGTTCCTGTCCTTGCCTCTCAAGCTCTTTAGTCCGTTAGTCTAGAGTAATTTAGTGACCCGGAATAGAAAGAACTGTAACAATTCAAAATAAGTCACCTTCTTTCTGTCTAAGAGACCATTTTTTTCCGTTTGGGTGGGCAAGGGACAGGGGAGGGTTCTCATGGAGGACAATGGGAAGGTATTTGGGGGAAAGGGCGGCAGAAGAGCCAGCAGGTAGAGGTGCAGTGTGCACTAGGCACCACCCAGACCCTTGCCCCAGGACAGGAGACTACCTGGGCCACAGGCCACAGCCCCACTCACTTCCTGCGTTACTGCCTATCTTCAGAAAGCCCCGGCCTTCCCTGGATGCAGCCTCTGACATGAGGACATAGGGACATGAAGACTAAGCACTCCCTCAACTCAGGACATCAGCAGTCGCCACCACAGCTTCTGTGCTTCCCATCTAGCTGCTGAGGCCACCTTTGCCACCTCAGCGTGGGGATAGAAGGCTCCGGTCATCCTCCCTCAGAGCTACCTTAGAGACCCCACACTCAGATCACATGGACTGGGCAGGCGGGGAGCCAGAAGAGGCACTCAGACCCAGGAGACCATGAGAGCCTGCGCTCACTAAAGTGGTGAGGGAGGGGCCCGGCTAGGCCGGGGCAAACTGGGAACTGGAGATGTGAGGCTGCTTCTGAAGAAGCAGGGTAGGGTCACAGCTCTTGTCTTTAGGAGAGGAACTGAAAGCAAGTGACCCAGCAGCAGGTAGGGCAAGAAAGAGCAGGAAGCCAGGCAGTCGGAGCATGCAGAGAGCCTGTTAACAGGGCCCTGGGGGAGGAAGGGGGATCGCAGACAGCCATGACCCTGGCTTCAGCTTCCCTAGATAATGAAGGACTGACATGGATGTGAGTGAACTCAGAGGAACTGTCTGAAAGGAAGAGGACAGGCCCGGGAGTCGGGATGAGATCTACTCAGGGAGGCATGCTGGCTGCTGCAACCTCATGTGTTTCAATGTGTGAAATTAGCAACACTTCATCATCTGCCTAAAGTCATGGTTCCAGAGAACCTGGACTTTGGGTCTTGTGAACCCCTCACCACAAACACCCCCCCCCACACACACACACACTGCTTTGCTTTGTATAAAGCTGAGCTATTGCGAAGGTCCGGAACAGCTCCACCCTCTGAGGCTGTAGCAGCCTGGGGCCACCAGGCTCCTATATCCAGATCCCCAGGGAGCATAGAGATGGCCTGGGTACAAAATGCCACAGTGGCCCTCTGCTAATGCAAAGTGCAAAGGGGCCCCTGCCAGGCACCTGGGACAGGTACTCACACAGCCCGTAGAAGATGCCTGGCTCCGGTGTGGTGACTTCAGAGACAGGGGGACTGGCTTGTAGCTCTAGCCCTGGTACCTGCAGGATGGTTGGGGAGAAATAGGGAGAAGAAGAGAGGTTTTAGTGGTACTCATTTGTTCCTTTACCAGATTCACTGCCCACTCCGTGCCCAGGAAATCCCTGGTCTGTTTTTGCATGCCTTGTCTTCCTATGACTATGATGAGGTATGGGGTGTCTAGAGCCTGGGACGACATCCCTACCACAGCTCTTCCTGGCAGCTGAGGGGGGATGCTACACCAGGGTATTCAGACTTTCTCACTGTCTCTCGTGGACCACATGCTTGTTGAGTGAAAGGGAAGGAGAAAGGAGAAAAGGATGGAGGATGGGAGGAGGAAGATGGGGAGAGGGAGGGACTCGGGGAAGGAGTGAGACAAGGAGTCAGGAGCGAGGAAGAAGGGAGGAGAAAAGATGGAGGAAGAGAGCAGGAAGGATGGACAGTGAAGAGAGAAAAGGGGAGGGAAATAGGAAGAGGCAGAGACGTGGGAGAAGAGGGCAAGGAAAGGAAGAGGAAGAAGAATGGTGGAGGAGGGAAGGGAGACAGGAGAGAGGAGGAAGAAAGCGGAGGGAGGAGATAGACAGAAAAGAGGTTGAAAGAAGGGAGGGAGGAAAAGGGAGAAAGGAGCCTTAAACCATAGCAAGTGGGCCCTCACCGTGGCTGTTTAGAACTGGCATCTAAGGGGTGAGCTCAGAGCCTGTATCGTTAGAGTTCCCAGTTGATGCCCATGGGCAACCAGAACGAGCAGTACTGTCTACTGACAGGTCACGGTGGGCTGCTGCACTCTGCTTGAAGTCTCCATATAAGATTAATTACTTTTTATTTAATACTAATTCTCCTGGGCAAAGAAGCCTTCAGTGCTTCAGACAGGAATGGTGTAGGGCAAAAGGAAGCAAGATGTTTGCCTTCCCTAGGACCAAGTGACCCGTCCGGCCTTGCAGGTCAGGTCCATTAGCAGGTCCCCCTGGGCCTTGACATTTGGGAACCACTGGCAGATAAAAGACTTTAGGATCAACTCTCTGGAGACCCGTGGGTCGAGGACAGACTATGCCATGCTTAGGAAGGTTTGGAACATTTCAATTAATTGCCTCTTTTAAATTGAGATAGTTTAAAACCCAGATTTCTGGCTTCTCTTGCAAAGAGGACAAGCAGCAGTGGGTGATGAGCTTTCCGGGCAGAGCTGCAGGCCCTTCTCAGGCCCCCACTCACTGCCCTCTTACCCCATGCCTGCCTGGCCCCACAGCACTGGGAGGTGGTCTTCATGCCAGCCACTGCTTTCCTCACACACTTCTGTGGGCCAGCCTGTCTCCTGGGGCTTCTGCTTGTCCCATCTCCTTTTCACACCTCTTTTTCTACATTACAAGACCCTCCCCTGAGACCCTGGGACCTCTCCATTTTCATCAGTGGACCCTGACATGGGCTCACTCTTGCCCATTTTTTTTCAGCATTATGCATTCAGATTCTGGCTTTGATACCTTCACAATATACCCTCAGTTAAGGCACTTAATCCATGCCCTCAGCAGGAATACAACAGTCCCTACTTAAGGATCATCATGGGGCCGGGCTTGCAAAGCCTATATCACTAGTGAGCTTGGGTTAGGTCATGTGCTCAGGCATCCATAATTATGCTCACTGTTTTATGTTTATAATGGTTCTAGGGGTAGAACCTGGGCCTAAAGCATGCCAGGCAAGTACTTTTCTGACGAATGACATCTACAACCTTCTTTGCACTTGTTCAGACAGAGTTTCTCTAACTTGAACAGGCCAGTCTTGAATTCATTCTATACCTGACTTGCCTTGGACCTGTGAATGGCTGGCTTCCAGGCCTATATGAACAGGCTCAGCTTTGGCCATTGTTTCAATTGCAAGGCTGCCTCCTGCAGGCATGTCTATTCTACTCACAATGGTGAGTGATCAGAAGCCGTCTCAAGCACACCATCTCCTCACAGGGCTGCCAACCTCTATATTACACACACACACACACACACACACACACACACACACACACACACACACACACACACACAGCACTGATCCCAGCATCCAGCCTGTATTTCCTGGCTTTTGATGAAAATTTGAATCCTTACTTCACTTTGGTTTAAAAAAAAAAAAAAAAGATAATTAGAGAATGAAACATGAAATACTGAATAGAAAATGAAATAGAAAAATGAGGATCGTCAAGGCCGCAGCCTCAGCAGGGTAAAGGATATCTATCTGTTTTACTCTCCCTTCCTGCTGAGTTAGGAGCAGCAGTCCGCTTAGGAAGCTGTCCTATAACTTGGGAAGCTGAGGCAGGAAGACAATGGGTTCAAGGCAGACTGTGCTGCATGCTGAGACCTTGCCCTGAACAACTAAGGGAATCCACTTAGGGCACTCCAGCCCCACTCAACCCTACCTGGTCCTGGCATTCAAGCCGGCCTGTGTGAAAGGCGCTCGTCCTGACCTTCACTGTCCGCAGTGCTAGGCCTCCTTAGTGCCTCTTCAGGCTGAAAGCACACAGGCTCTCAGCATCCAGGTCAAATGTCTCATCCAAGCAGAATATGGCCTCCAGGATGTCCTCATCCGTGGTGAAAAGGATAGTGTCTCCAAAGTGCTCAGGGGCTGGGCAAATCACCAAGAAGAGAGAAGGTTCAGCTGGCCCCAGCCCCAGTGGTCTGCCGTCCAGAACTTGTTCTGGTGTCCCAACACTCTGTGACCACAAGCAGCTGACCGTTCCTGGTATGAGCCAACAGCTCAGTCCCCACATTTCACCAAGCTGAGAGCCACAATGATCTATTGCTGGATGGAATGAGAATCCTTGTCATCTGTCACCAAACAAGTCCCTGCTGAGAGGCACTAGATGTCCAACCTAGACCTTTAGCCCATTTCTGCAGTGCTGGGGATGCGACCCAGGGATTGCACATGCACGACTGACCTAGAGCTACAGAATCTGCTTGCTTTAAATCTTGAGACAGCCTTGCTAAGAGACCCAGACTGCCCATGAACTCAGTCTACAGCCTACACGGGCTGGAGCCTTTGGAGAAGTGGGATTTCAAACAGTGTGTATGCGGTAGTGGGTAGTCTCAGGGTGATTTATCATCCATGCATAGCCCTAGTGCCGGGACTACAGCTATACACTGCCTGGCTTCCGGTAGGCCCTTTTATAAAGCACCTCCCTAGAAGGTATGGGTATTCTGCTCCCAAACATGGGAGTTGGGCTCTAGGGACTGGCTGGCCATGGGCTCCCTAAACACCCTACCCCTCTGACTTAAGGCAAGAAAGATGCTACAATTCATGACTCCGACTTGCAGAAAAGCCCCTTCTCCAGTTTAGGATCCTGGTCCCTGGACAGACACTTAGTGTTAGGAGCCCAGCTCTGGCCCACCCATGCTGGAGGAGGTGAGGGGTGCACCATGTCTGTGAAGAGGACTTTATCTATCTGGGCTAGCTCATGGGATTCCCTCAATATTTCAGTGAGCAGCAAACAAGGACTTCTAGAATATCCCCACAGATATACTGTACCTCCCATGAGGGTTCCTGAGGCTTTGGCAATTTCTCCTTCAAAGATGCACTGCATATCCAACAGCATGGTGATGTCCTTCACACCACGGAAGGAGTGTATTCGAGACTTATTGTAATTCCAAATCCTAATCAGGGCAACTTGGCAAGGGTGTGTGAACTCGATGGAGATGGAGTGGGTCATGCCTGGTGTGAAGGGGGCCAGCCAGACATGCATGTCATCCTGGTCCTGTTCACCCATCGATGAGGTTGGAAACTACACGTGGGTCTTTCCCGTAAGCTGGTAAAATATTGATGTCAGGGGGATCCGCTGTAATGCTGGAGATCTGTACTGGCTCCCCTGTGGAGCTGAATATCTCTATGCCATTAAGGCCAACGTAGTGTCTGTCTCCCATGTAGACTTGATGTCAATGACCAAGTGCTGTCCATAAGGGAGGACTGGGATTTTAAAGTCACTGTCACCATCTGTCTCTATGGAGGGCTCCGGCTCCTCCTTTCTGCAAGGGGCTGGGGGTTCCTCATACCGACTGCTCCTCTGCTGCTTCAGGAACTCATCTAGGATGTCCCCCTGTGGCTCCAGGGCAGAGATGCGGCCCCGGTGGCACGGTCAAAGGCAGTGAGGAGTCCCATGATGCATGCAGTGCGTGTTCCTTCTCACCATACCACTGCAACCAAGGCAGTGTCCCGGTGGCCTGGGTGTCTTCTGAAAGAGAGAACAAGGAGGGGCTAGGACTTGTTAGTGCCATACCCTGGAAACTGCCTCATGCAGTGGCTCTTAGCTGCCTTGGCTGGCATGGCCTGAGAGGCCGCCCTTGTGACATCTGTGGGTCAAGGCTTCCAGAGTGGTCTGGGTGAAGCATGGCTTTCTGTCACACATGGTCTTCAGTGTTGGCCTTGGAGGCTAGACTCTCATTTCAGAAAAAGACAAGAAGTATTTTTAATAGGCTTTGAACTTTCTAGGAGTACAACTATTATACAAATCAGGAGAAGGGCTACAGTTAGAACCTTGAATGTTCTAATCTTGAAGCTGGTATGTTGTAGGCTTGTCCTCCAGACTGTGGCACGACTGGAGGGGGTGGGGCCTGTAGGAGGCAGGCCATGTACCTGAAGGGGACTCTGGGATGTTAGTCTATGTTCTTCCTTTCTTTGCTTTCCAGCTACCATGAGGTGAGCAGCTCCATCACACATGCTGCCACCACCATGGGCTGCCTCACTGCAGGCGCAAAGCGACATGGCCAAATAGTTCAGGCCTGGAGCCTCTGAAACTGTGAGCCACAATAAATCCATTCTCCTTGAAAGTTGTCTGCCTCGGGTACCATGATGACAGGAAGGGACCCAGGAAGGTTGTTTTAGTGTTGGAAACTACTAGAAGTTATCCTGCTTTGAAACTCACCTAGCCAGGGACACATCATGGCCCACAGGTCTGAGCTGGTCACAGTGTGGGCTGCAATGGAGGCTGGCCAGTCATGTGACTCTGACAGCACTACAAGGCATTATTTAACAGCAGGAAGATGTTCAAGAATAAATGTTACATCTGCATAGCCCAACACTTGTCTGGAGGCAGAAGGATCACAAGTTCAAGGCAGTTACCTTCGCCAAGTGTATTAAAGGGTAAGGCAGTTGTTTTCTCCCACGCATGGGACAAAGCCTGAGTCCTGAGCATGAGGACACAAAGCAGTCCTCCAAGGGATGCTCTGAAGCACCTCTCAGAATCTACGAGCCCAGTGTGAACACTGTAGTGGCCCATCCTGGCAGCCAAGCACAGCCAATTACGGCCAAAGGTGTCATTCTGAATACAGTGACACACAGCACTGCCTTTCTATGTTGCTTTCATACTGGGCAGTGCCTGCACTCCACTTCCTGCTGCTTTCTGGGGCTTGGTACCATCAATTATCTCCTCTCTCTAGAATCTTCCAACATCGCTTCCTCCAGTGCTTCCTGCTGCTCGCTCTGCTGCAGACACGCATAAATCTCTGCTGCTAGAAAAGGGAGGGTACCAGGTCCCGTGGCTTACCCCATCATGCCTGTCCTCCCCTTTCCTGTGCAGACACCCTGTTTCCTGGTAATAGCAGCCTCTCAACCCCACCCAAACGCAGCCTTCCTTCTTTGGGGAAGAAGCCTCAGCTTTCTGGAGATCATCCCACTTGTAGGACCTCCACACTAAAGCTAAGGGAACTCTCATTCCCTGCCTGAGCCAGACTGATGGGATACAGGGCAGAATTGTGAGGGCCCATTTGACTACACAGTGGGCAACCTGCCTAAAAATGTTGCCAACTTGGGAGCAGGAGCCAAAAGATACAGAGAAACCCCAATGGCCTTATCTGAGTTCCTGCATCCACCTGTTCCCAAGAGCAGACCCCTCCTGGTGGCTTTTGTACTTTGGATGCCTAAGACACCTATGGTTCTCAGAACTCCCCACTGACGTGACTTTCCACAAGAGACAGCGACTTCTCAGTCTTCTGTCAGTCTTTACTTTATGCATGACATCCCAGATAAAGCTCTTGAATTTGACAGTCTCTCTCCCAGTGGTTTAGGAGACATACCATTGCAGCTTTCTATCTCCTGGCCCAGAGAGTAGCTAGCTTTTCTTTTCCTTCCTTCCTTCCTTCCTTCCTTCCTTCCTTCCTTCCTTCCTTCCTTCCTTCCTTCCTTCTTCCTTCTTCCTTCCCCTCCTCTCTCTCTTCCTTTCCTTCTATCTATCTTTCTTTCTCCTTTCTTCCTTTTTTTGAGATGGGGGTCTCACTACATAGCTCAGGCTGGCCTCTAACTTGTGGTCTTCCTACCCCAGTCTCCAGAATTTCAGGAGCACAGGTATGCCACAACACCCAGCCTACCCACAGCTTCTTATCACAGTAGTGCCACCCTCTTGTTCAAAGTCCAGAGTAGCTGAGACCTGATCTTTGGTTCCATCTGGCGCTGTGCTAACCCAGCACCACCTCTCAGCCTCCGTGGGTCTCCCGGACCCCTTACAGCCACTTCTGCAGGGTCCCTCAATCCCAGTCACCAGACCACTGAGTTCCTTGCTGGTGGCAGACAGGAAGAAGGGACAGGGCAGGCACAAGAGAACCCACAGGTGACAGCTCCAGACTGACACGGGGGCTGAAAGCAAGAAGCCGGTGTCAACAGGCTTCCTGTCGCAGCGCACACTTCCTATGTATTCCTCGCACCTTATGCCGTCTCTACATGTCTGTCACTTCAACACCCTAGCCAAGAGCTACAGTGGTTTGTCACATATCACTCTCACTGTCATGATCATTTCTTACACCAAGAGTGAAAACGACCTGCTCACTGTCTACAGGGCTATGACGTGGCTTTTCTTAGTTCTACAACCTCTGCCTCCCTCGGCACACTGCCATTCTGCTCTGACCACCAGATGTCTGTCCAGGACGCATCAGGAGTCTTCTTCAGCGGGGCTTTGCCCTTCTGTGCCCTCTGCTGGGAGAGCTCTTCTCCAGATGGTCACTGCCTTCCAGTGCCCCTGCCACTCATCCTTGCTCCCTGCTGTGCCCTAGTACCAACACAGACAGCAAGAGCTGCTAGAAATACCTAAGAAGTGTTTGCTGGGACAGGAAGCCTGTCGACACCAGCTTCTTGCCCCCCCATCATTCTGGAGCTGTCACCTGTGGGTTCTCCCATGCATGCCCTGTCCCTTCTTCCTATCTGCCTCCACTAAAGAGCCAGAAGTCCACCTTCTCTCCTCGGGCTGGTGTGACAAGTGGCAGAAGGAGCTCTAGCATGGGCTGTCATCACTTGGTCTCTGAGATCTGAATTCCTCTGACTGAAGCAATGGCGGGTTGGCCAGCGAGCACGCCAGGAGACACTAAGCTCCACACATCAGGAACTTGGCTGGTGTGCCTCTGCCAGGGAGCAGGACTTGGCATTCCTTCTGAGTCTTCTTCCAGACTCCACTCTGAGTCTCATACTCGGTTCTAAAGGAGAGTGTAGACTTTCTCCTGGCCCTCTCGGGTGTGATGACAGCTGGACATCCATGTGTCTCCCTGTGTCTGTCTGTCTGCTGGAACATGCTCTGTCTACTGCTTGGGACTAAGCTAAGCTTGCCTGTCACTGCTGACAATCCTATTCTAAATCTGCTAGACAAGAAGTTTCTTTTTTTCTTTTTTGTGGTACTAATGATGAAACCCACAGCCTTTGCACACATTAAACAAACACTGTCTCTTTAAGCCACGTCCCCAGGCCCAATCCTAAACCAGATGGCAGCTGAAAGCAATGGCATCCATCTGCAGTCTATGCATCAAAAGGACCCTGATGATGACATGACGGATCCAAGATGCCGAAGACTCCTCCTGTGTGTAGTCAGCTATGAACTAGGCATTTATAAACTGCCCTCACATCTGCATCAGTGTTACTAACACAAGAAACAAGATGGACAGGGCAAATACAAGAGCTGCCTTTCTTCCAGTGAACCTGCTTCAGCTACTGCTGATTGGGCAAGGGCTGGCCACCTGACCCAAGTCCACCAATCAGGCCCCTAGGACTCTGGAACTGGCTGTAGGACCAGAGCCAGCACTCAGTCACTCGGGTCTGAGAGCCTTTGGCTGCCTGGAACAAACTAGTGAGGAAATGGAGGCCTGGTGGACTTGTGAGGAGAGCCGAGGGACAGGGAGAGGATGCTGTTAGCTTTGGTGTTAGAGTGCCTGGTTCTCCTACTCCTCTTCATGCTCACAGTAAAGGCTGATGAGACCCATCTATTGTGCCAAGGAACCACACTTCCAGAATGCAGATGTGGTATAGTAAAATCTGGTTCCTGCTGAGCCACACTGAAGACACAGTGGTGGAGTCCCATGTAAGGACAGAGCCCTGAAGCCATGTGAGCTTACTCACCCCACTAGCATTCTGGTGGACTCAGCCAGCATGCTTCTTGAGCCCAGACATGGCTTTGGCATGGGTGATGGGTAATAACACGATTTCTAGACAACTTTCCTCGTTAGCAAAACAGCTAACAAGCATTAAATCTCAAGGGCTCGATTCTTAATGTGTCACTGAGCCAAGCAGGAAATGTCTGGCAGAAACTAAAGTGAGATCGAGCCTCTGAAGTTGGACAGTTGGACGTTGCCTGTCACAAGAACTCCTGCAGCTCCTCGTCTGCTTAGAGCTGGCTGACCATTCAGTGAGCCGCTGGCAGCCATGCTAATCAGCCCCAGGAGTACTGCTCCAAGCACGATGGTAGGCTGAACCACTAGAGTTCAGATTCTATACTAGCCCCATGGCTGTGGGAAGGAAAACCCGGGAAAGTACTGAAACTTCACTTTTTATCTGTAAGATGGGGCTGTCAAGAGGGTTCAGAATCATTAAGGTTGACCAGACCTTGGCAAGAGCAAGCACACAGGGACCCAGGCCTGCAGCTGCTTGTCACCACTGTCCTGCCCACGGCATGTCACTGAGCCAGCTTTCATACTCAGAAGCTTCTCTTTCTGTCTATGTTGTTCCTTCAGTGTGTGTGTATGTGTGCATGGATACATAGATCCACATGTCTGTGAAGCCAGAGGGCAACACTTGTCATCTTCAGGATGGACCTGCATTGAGACAAGTCTCTCACTAGCCTGGATATCATTATTTGCTAGACTGGCTGGCTAGCAAGGATCCTACTGTCTCTGCCTCCTCAGAGCTGGAATTAGGTGGGTTTTGGGATCCAACTCAGATCCTCAAGTACTTTACTTACCGCCCCCCACACACTCTGACCATTTTAATGTGTTTCTTGAGGCAGGGTCTTTCTATGTAGCAGGGCCAGTCAGAGCTGGTGATACTCCTGCCTCAGTGCCCTGGGTGGAGAGATCCAGGCTTAGTCCCACCATGCCCTCTGAGGATTCCTGAGTCTAATGCGAGTGGGCATCAGCAAAGATGCAGAGGGCAGTCAGTGGTTAGGTGAGTTAGCCCTCAGAGTCTGACGTGACACATGAGGTCCAAGCAGACACTGTCACAGTGAACAGAGATGATTCACCAAGGACAAGCAGGGATCCTGCGGCTACACCAACAAGAGGCAGAATCAGAGAACAGGTGACAGGCTGGGGAAGGGGACAGAAGCAGGGACACATCTGCTGGCATGCTTCTCTGCCAGGTACCTGCCAAACACAGCCCACAAATCTCAAGTAACCATCTAGAACTCTTGTGGTGCAGCTCAAATCCGTCACAGATGAGGAAGGGATGCTCGGTAGAGGCTTTGTGGAACAGGTGGAAGCAGTTAACACTCAGTGGCTCAGTAGGTCTGTGAGGTGGTACGTGACACAAGCTGATGTCTCACTCACTGCTCGCTGAACACTCCCCAGGTGCCAGGCCCTGTTGCTTCACTGAAGCCACTGTCTTGTTTGTTCCTCACATCTCCAACAGAGGCGTGCCAACCTGTCTCATAGACAGGACACTGAGCTCAGCAGAGAGAGCGAACAGCCAATTTATGCAGATGACTTCACTATAAGGTACTCCACAACACAGGGACGGTCACTCTGGTGCCTCTTATACAGATGGATACAGAATGCCCCATAGTCCCTCCTTACTCAGGATGGTCATGCAGAGCACACCTGAACCCATTATACATTCAGAATGTCCTTATAGATAACCCACGCAAAGACTATGATGGTTTCAACTGAACTCTGCCTTCTGTTTTATTTTCAATCCTGGGGATGAGCCTGGGCCCTGCATCACTGAGCTACAGTCCAGCCCTTCTACCTCTTTGTTTTGAGACAAAGTATCACTGAGTTGACCAGGCTGGCCTTGAACTCACTCTATAGCCTAGTAGGCCTTGGACTTGTAACTCTCCTGCTTAGCCTCTGAAGTAGCTGGGATTATAGGCTTGAGCCATGAACCCCATGATTTCTTCACACACACACACACACACACACACACACACACACACACACACACCCTAGTGGTTTCAAAATAATCACCATCAGTTGTTAACCCTATAAAGCAAGGCTTTATCTACTCTAGTTTGTACTGAAAAAGGAGACTGCGATACTAACCACCATTCCTGAAGCCAGCAACAAGACTGTGGAGGGTGGCTGCCTCCTCCCAATGCCTTGGACCCTCTGGCTACCACCCTACAATGTCCACAAGTTCCTCCTATACCAGGCTAGTGCTGCTGTGTTCAGCATCATCCTGGGGTTGTCTTCTAACAGAGTCAGGTAAGTTACTAGGGAAAATGTCTTTATCAAGGTGAAGAATGAAGTCCAGGTTGGAAAAACCATGCATGGCAACAAAATGGGCCACGGACAGATAGATGCTGGTGCAGTGACAATCACATCCAGGAGTTTCACACGCAGAGTGCCAGCTGTCCCTCATTTGTACCACCCTCCGGCTGAGACAGTGGAGATGTGACTCCTACTTGAGAAAAGCCCCCTTGCTTTATAGATAAGGAAACCAGGGTCCAGGGAAACAAATGGCTTTCATGCCAATTGAAGCTTCTCGAGGCTTACCTTTGCTGGCTGGCTGGTCATCACCATGGCTACCGCTGGCATCTTCTTCAGGGCCCTCCTCCCACTAGCAGGGCGATCCCTGGTGGGAGGCTGCTAAAGATGTCTAAGTCGTTACACAGGCTTTGGAGGATACCCTCTGGGTCTCTCTTCAGTGATGACACTCCAGCTGTTAGTCCTCCTTGCTCACGTCGAGGCTTTTTCCCTGCCTCCACCTCTCCCAAGATCATCACCAATGACATCATCCAATGGAAGCCTACTCTTCTGTTCCAGATCCTTTTCCGGACTGAGCCACGGGGTTTGGGCTTCCTGCCTGCCTGTTTCTTGCCCACCTCTGCTAGAGAAGGCTGTAACCAGTGTGGAGTTTTCCAGCAGTTCAGGGATTCTCTTGCTTTTGAGGTTTTCCAGCTGTTGGAGCAAAGAGGGCTCCTCTTCCAGAGGAGGATATTCCCAAGAGAGAAGAAGAAGGAACACTAGGCCATCACCCATTGAGGCAGGGCTGCCAACACTCTGACATCTTCCTGTAACTTGACAAACTGTCCTTTGGGCAATGAGTAGAATTCACCTTTCACCAAGGAAATCTCCTTGTGAGGAAACTGTCATATCCACAAGGCTTCAGCTGGCTGTGAGGAGCTGTGCCAAGCTCCTCGACCCCATTTATATGCCAGCCATCCGAAGGGCACCTTTGCTTTCTTCCCGGCCAGCACTCAGGGCCTTCTCTGGCTCTCCTTCTTCTCGCTCTGAAGGTCAACAGGATGGTACAATCAAAAGGGGCTTTGCCTCCTCCTTTGTCTAACACGCCATCAAAGATGAGGCTTTTGTTGACATAGAGTTTCACGTTCTTGGCCACCAATATCAAGATCCTGAATGCACAAAACGGAACAAAGGAAAACGTGTGTCATCAGACTGATGTGTCAAACTGTGAAGTGAGGATGCCCCCAAACAGAAATGTAAATGCTAGAAATGTGAGCACTCGAGAGCTGAGCCAGCAGCTGTGAAACGGACTCCCCCTTCCTCTCTCCGCAAAGCGTCCACACTCTGGAATCAAAGCCCTTTCTCAAAGAGGCAGCCTCACTGCTGTCTTGGCTTTCATCACTCTGTCAGGACACTGTAATGGCCACTAATTGGTCTCGTGGCTTCCTGGTCTCTTGCTGCTTCAACCTGGTTCACTTGCCACCAGAGTTCATCTCCTACAGGAGCAAAGATGCCCCACCACTCCCTGCGACACCCTTTCCGGCTTTTCACAGCCGTAGCAGCATTCTTAAAGATTGCTCCAGCTGGTGTTAGGGGTATTTGCCTGTCATCCTAGCACTTTCAGGGCCCCAGGACATAGTGAGTTTGAGGCCAGCATGCGCTACAAAGGAGACTCTGTCTCAAAAACAAACAAACAAACACAAAACAAAACAAAACAAAAAACCAAAATGAAAAAACCCACACACCCACATACTCACACACAAAATAAATGTGTATTTTCAGGAAACTAAAATGAAGTTGGTTTCTGAGGCTTCTGCATCAAGGAGACCTGTTGTGCATGTTAAATGCAGGCTCCCGGGACTCCTGGAGTGTCTCATATTGAGTGTCTTGAAAGCAGAGCCACGACAAGGACTGGCTGTAGACAGGAAGTGGGAAAGTAACACAGGTAGGAAGAAGCCCCCAGGTGCCTGAGCCCTTCACTGCTGGGGCAGCTGGGTTCCGTCCTGCTGGGACTCTTCAATGAGTCCATGGCACGTACCATGGAAATGCCCCCCAAAGACAGAAGTAGTCCATTTGTGCCACTGCTTGCTGAATGTGGCCCTGGGCAACCAATGCTCTCACACATCACAACCGGGCATGTTTGCTCAGCAGACACCCAGCAAGCAGCTCAGATGCAGCAATGCCAGCATGCCAGGGATCTACTCACTGCAGCTGCAGCTGCAGTCAGGGAAAGACCCAGGGACGTGAACAGGTACCAAGGCACAGCCTTGATAATGCAGTTTTGAGGGAATCTTTGCCCTATGACCAAATTTTCTAGATGTTTCCATAGCACAAGGAAGTGGAGAATGCAGGACAACATGACATATGTGACCTTCAAAGAAAGGTCCCTGCTTCCTCATAACCCAAACACATGGCCTTATGTCATTATGTATCTGATGCTTATCTGTTCATGCTTAAATAAGATCACCCTCCCCGGCTACTGTTACAGCCCCCGTCTCTGTGGTGGAACTCTTCCATCAAGGGATATAATGCATACATCAAACAGTTAATACTTCTTCACACTACTCGTAAGTCTTAACATGTACATCTCCCTGAAACAATCTCCACACTTAGGATGTGTCCATCCCCCGAGGTCCTCTTCACACTTTGAAATCCCTCTCTTCCCAGACAACCACCCACCTTCTCTCATCACTACAGATTTTTACATTTGTGTGTGTGTGTGTGTGTGTGCGCGCGCGCGCACGCCGCGCGCATGCGTTGTCCAAGGACAACTTGGGGGAGACAGTTCTCTCCTTCCACTATGTGTATCTAGGAATGGAACTCAAGTCAGCAGGCTGATAGCAAGTGTTTCATCCTGTGAGACACCTCAACAGCCCCCTTTTTATAAACTGACACTCACATTTCTAGAATTTTGACATAGAGCTTACAACGTGCACCCTTTGCATCTGGCTTCTCTCACTTAGCCTAACTGAGATGCAGCCGGAGTATGAGAGCCTGTGTTTTCTTCCTTTGATTCCTGAGTATTCTATCTACAGAGGCGCCCCACAAGTGCTATTACCTCTACAGTGAAATCAGTCACTGTCATTTCCATCAGGTCCTCTCCCAACTCAGTGTAGAATCCACTGTGCCAAGGCACCCACAGCAGAACATGGCTTACTCTGCTGTCTGGGTGATCACAGCAGAGCCCTTCCCTCAGCTATGACAGTGGTTTACAGGCTGGCCATGTCCAAAGTCACGGATTCTTCACCCCCCTGTCATGGTTGGCTCAAGCAGACGAATAGGCAGCTCCTCCTCCCCTTCATGATGTCCATGGCTGGGCTTCCAGTGATGATGTGCCTGTGTTACTTGGCTTCTGCCTAACTGGCTACTCCTCTGCCAGCCTCCTTGCTTATCTCCACTCCTGCAATCCCCACCAGCTCAGCTGGGCTCAGTGACTAGGCTGCCCTAGGTCCAAGGCTAGCTTTCTGAGTGTCTTGTACTCACTATGGCCAAGTTCTCAATGTCTCTCTGGTTCAGATGCCATTTCCTGACTCTCTGGTCCTGACCTCTCGATTGGCCCCTAAGGGATGATGCCTCTCCTACCCTCTCCTCTTGGAATCTCAACCTTTATGTGCCTCAGATCATCAAATACTTAAAAAAAGAAATCAATAACAGACAAACAAAACACTAGGCATGTAGCCTAGGCTAGCCTTGAACATGGGTTCTGTCTGCCTGGCTTCTAGGTGCTGGAGTCACAGTTCCCAACAGAGTCTCCATCATGTCCCCCAAGCTGAACCTCTCCCTGCTCAGTCAGCTTCCCAAATCCTAGCAGTCCCTCTGATGACCCTGTCCCCGGCCCCGCCACGTCCAGCCTGTCAGGAGTGCCTTCCTCTCTCCTCTCCAATCTGACTTCATCTCCACAGACACTGCTGCCCAGTGTAGACCACTGCCATCTCTCCAGAGACACCAGATCAACTAATTGGTCTCTCTGTGCCTGCTCTGCACTGTCACCCTGCACACACACTTCATTTCCCACATAGCAGCCAGACTCGCTTAAAAACAACTTCAGTCAGAGCTCAGCAGCCTCCTGCCTAAACATCCAGTGACTCCATGCTGTCAACCCAACTAAACATAATAGTCCCAGGTCCCGGTTTGCCGGCCTCCATATACTGCTCCTTGATGCCACAGCACACTTCCTTCTTCGCTTCAGAGACTCCCTAACACCAGCTCTAAAGAGCACTCCACCATTCCCTCTACATCCTGATGCTCTCGAGTTCCTCAGTCTCTGAAATGGTCTCTTCATCAGCATTTCTGGAGGGTTAGGGCAAGGTTTTTGTTTTGTTTTATTTGTTTGGAGAGAGAGTCTCCCTATGTAGCCTAGGCCACTATTGATGTATTCACGATGTAGACCAGGCCAGTCTCAAGCTTATAGAGATCTGTCTGCCTCTGCCTCCCCAGTGAGGGATTAAAGGTATGCTCCACCAGAGCTGACTAAGGGGGCTATTTCACTGCAGATAGGGTCCCAGAATTGAGATATAGCATTCAAGTGCTGGGATTGCAAAGCCTTCACCTCCATGCCTGCTTGGCTGCTAATTTATCTCTCCTAACAAAGTGAACTGCCAAGACAGCAGAAGTCCTCCACAATTGCCTGAGGATACAGCACATGGTAGGATCACAGCCGTCATGAGGGAACTGACACATGACTAATCTGGACATTCTCCTAAGACAAAGAACAAGAACGATGGCAGCTTGTGCTTTTCCTCCCAGGCCACTCTGCCCTTGGCTTCTGATCTTTGGCTTCTGATCTGTGTTTGACCAAGTATGGATTCTGAGGCCCCAGAGCCCTCATTCTCCATGCCTCGGCCTCCCTGTAAACTAAATCTGCGTGCTCTAACTAAATTCCTAGATCACCATGGACAGGGTTGCAGAGCAATGCAGAAGGAGAGCCATCAAACCCGTATCCCACCACAGGAACTCAGCTTCAATCATCCAATTGCAGGATGGCAGGCTACTATTTGCTGGCTGTCAGAAAAGTCGATGTTCAAAGTGTGCTTTTACATGTTTATATGGATGTGCGCTCTGTTTAGAGGAGGCACAGAGCAAAGCGTGTGCTGTGAATTAATCAGAACACAGCTCGTGGAGGAGGATGGCACTGGCAGCTTTCAACGGGCAGTTCTGAAAAATTACCACCATGGAAACATCTGGGAGACAGAAACAGTCATTTAAAGAGGTGGTGGAGTACAGATGGGCTTCCCATCCAGACAGTGGTGGACAGGCAACCTAGCTTTTCTAATGGGATGTCTGGCCCCCAAAACATGTCTTACACAAGCAGTTGAGAGCCCCACTGGCCATAGATGTCGAGCCCTCAAGAATTATGACTGTGGCAGAGGAAGGCACGTAAGGGAATAAGGGAGGTAAGGAAACAGTGAGCTCTGGGGAAGGCGGGGGTGTTCAAGAGCTGGTTGTGGCCATTGGGGAGGGAGGGCCCTGCCTGGCCTGCAGCTTGCATCTCTGATGTTTCCAGCAAAACTACTGTGCCTGTGGGCAGGTTTGGTGTGGGATATCTGGGTAGGAACAGAAACAAAAGTCTGCACTGTCCCACAGTCCCAGACACCCCATATGAAGGCATCAGAACTCTCCTCCTCTCTGTATGTCTAGGTAGAACTCAGTTCTGGCTATCGCCAGCACAGACTGAACTACCCGTGTGGGTAGAACTCTGGGCCCCCACTTTCTTAATTAAGTCCCCACATACCATCTCCTGCTCCCTAGAGGTAATGGTCCTGGAACCTTGCAGTGGGTGTGCGTGTGCACACACATCCTTCCAGACTTTGTTCTACCTACAACCACCACTCAGCATCTGTGGGGGATTTACTGCAGGGTCCCGTGGATACCAGCATTGTCTCATGCTGCAGTCCTGTGTATAAAACATCACAAATTTGCATATATAACCTATGTACACTCTCCTGCTTCCTTCAAACCATCTCTAAATGACTTATAAAGCCTAATGCAATGTAAATGTTATGGAAATTGTTATGCTACATTGTTTAGGGAAGAATAAGAAAAAAGATATATTCGATAGAGATTTTTTTCCTGAATATTTTTTTATACTGCTGTTTGAATTCTGGGATGGGAACCTGCAGGTAGGCAAGGCTGTTGCTATGTAGGTGGCCATATAAAACATCATCAGACCTCAAGGATTGTTACTAGGAAGCTGGATGGAGGTCCACAACTGCACCACAGAGCCTTGGGGCTGGGGGCTTGCAGGTAAGGTACCCCTCAGCATCCCCTCAGCAAAGCTCTAGAAAAAGGATGCTTTATAGATCTGGGGAAAATCTTTTCCTGCTGGAAGACTTGGCTCTGCCCATGTCAGTTACCAGGGCTTCAGTTGAGCTCTTCCTTCTTTACCCCAGAATCCAGTGCATTCAGAAATCCCATCCTTCCAAATGACTCACTATAACCATTTGTGAGTGTGCACTTGTGTGTAAGTACACTCTCCTGCTTCCCTTCTTTGTTTAATGAGAGATGTGGTGGTACTTGTAGTGATGCTTTCTCAAGTGACACTCTGAAGTCCATGACTGCTACATAATCCCATTCCCAGCGCTCATTTTCCCTTACGGTTTTTCTCTCTAGTTCTTAGAACCAGACACGGTGAGATGATAATTCACATTTAACACATTATACGTATCATTGCAGCCTAGATAACTGAATTAGCTTGCCAAGGCCACTCTCCTCCTTAGCCTGGCATGGATAACTGCCCCACCCCTTCTAATGAATATACTTACTACTCAGCAAGGAGAGTGGTCATGTGGTTTCCCTGAGGCAGAGCTGAGGGGTGCAGGGCTCTAAAGTCACTGTTCCCAGAGGTGACTACCAACTTCAGCATGGCCAGCCTATCCAGCAAAGCATTTGAATACAGAACTGGCTGAGTCTAAACATCAAGGCAGGTCTGGGAAAGCAAACTGTGCCTTGGGTGGCACTTAGCCACAGTGGACTTCATTTGTGCCAGGCTGGAGGTATCCATACACCAGACCCACTGCACAGAGAATGTGAGCCAGTCTCCTCCCTATCTGCACCCAAAGAATGTTCTAGAAGAGGAAGCAACTAGAGGCTCTGGGACACTTGGAGGGGGTGTGGGGTCTGCTTCCTATATTGCTGCATTCACTTTGTTCTACCAGACTTTGGAGACTCTGGAGAGCAAGCTGCTGTATCCAGAGTGGCCTATCCCGGTCTCAGGACAGGCTCTGCACAGCCTCCTCCAGGAAGTCTCTAGCCCTTCTGACGTCGTCTCTCCTCTTGATGCCAGTTGTTGAGGGCTTTGCTCTGGGCTCTCAGACTTGCTACTTGGCTTCCTGCCCTCTGTTAATCATCTGTGTACCCTGTGCCCACCAGGATGTGGGCCTCTGTCCTGAGGCCTACATTTGCTCCTTCCTTCAAGCTCCTGCGCATTAGCCGCCATAGCTCTGGCTCTATTGAGGAGGGGACTCAACGCTCTTTCACGTGTCCCTCAGGGAGGATGACCAAAGCAACACATCTTTGTCATGAGGACACTCACTTTTCTCAAGAGAGACGGAGGCAGTGGGGTAGCAGATAGAAGAGGAAGGAAGTGAGGAAAAGGAGGAAAGCTTGGGAAATAAATGGTAAGGACTGCAGTTGAGGTGGCCACAGCTCAGGTGATCACAGAGGGACAAAAGGACTGGGGCAGGACAGGATGGAGAGCCAGACACTGGAAGAGAGGTCAAGATGCTGTGGTTGGTGGGCAGGCAGGCCTGGCTCAGGGCAGGCTGAACGGGGTACAGACACTCAGGCAAAGAGGGGTGGGAAAGAAAGCAACCAGGCGGGCAGGCAGGCTCAGTAACAGCTCCAGAACTAAAGAGTAATGCCATAGCATGGGACTGCCCTGAACTCAGAGAAGGACCTTTCATGGGTACCTTTCCATCTTCCTGGTGTCTCCCTGCTGGAGTGACCTTGGCTCCCCTCCTCCATCCTCTCTTTATATGGACAGTGGATCTAGCCCCATGAGCAGCCAGCTGGGCAAGTGGTCATCTCTAAGCTTTCCTGAAGAAAACAGTCGGCTGACATTATAGCCCTGCTCCTATCCACTCACTATCCACAGACTCAGACTGATTTGCCCTACCACCGAGCTACCCTGCCACTGAGCTGCCCTGCCACACTTCTGTCCTGCCACTGAGCTGCCTGCCACACTTCTGTCCTGCCACTGAGCTGCCCTGCCACACTGCTGTCCTGCCACACAGCTGTCCTGCCACTGAGCTGTCTGCCACTGAGCTGCCCTGCCACACTGCTGTCCTGCCACACAGCTGTCCTGCCACTGAGCTGCCCTGCCACACAGCTGTCTGCCACACTGCTGTCCTGCCACACAGCTGCCCCGCCACACTGCTTCCTGCCTGTCCTGCCCACTGCTGCCCTGCCCACACAGCCCCCTGCCCTGCCACACGCTGCCTGCCACTGGCTGTCCTGCCACTGAGCTGCCCTCCACACTGCTGTCCTGCCACACAGCTGTCCTGCCACTGAGCTGCCCTGACACAGCTTGCCCTGCACACTGCTGTCCCTGCCACTGAGCTTCCTGCCACTGAGCTGCCCTGCCACACTGCTGTCCTGCCACACAGCTGTCTGCACTGAGCTGCCCTTGCCACACAGCTGTCCTGCCACACTGCTGTCCTGTACACTGCTGCCCATGCACACTGCTGTCCTGCCACCACAGCTGCCCTGCCACTGAGCTGCCCTGCCACTGAGCTGTCCTTGCCACACAGCTGTCCTTCCACGCAGCTGCCCTGTCACACTGCTGTCCCGCCCACGCAGCTGCCCCGCCACACAGCTGTCCTGCCACTGAGCTGCCCCGCCACGCAGCTGTCCTGCCACACTGCTGCCCTGCCACGCCCCCTCTGATCTTGTCTAAGAGCATGGGCCTCAGCTGCCATCTTGAGTTTGTACCTGCCCTACTCGGAAAGCTTGGCCTAGGCCTAGCCTCTGAGTGTCACCACCGCAGCCTTATGCTGATGGTCAGCCCCAGCCACAAGTATTTTGCTTAATGCCACCAGGCCTCCTGCCTCAGCTGACTCAATGTTAGCTGTGATCAGACCCCACACCAAATGTTTAAAAAACAAAACATTTTGAGACAGTTTGGGCTGTTTAAATACAGAATGGTGATTTAAGAGCAAAACAATAATTACTGTCAGGCCTCATGATTGGGGTTATAAGAAAGGACCACAAACTTGAGTGTGCAGAGCACTGAAGTGTTCATGAATGAAAGGGACCGTAGCTAGGGCTCACATTCAAAGGCTCTGGGATAGAACAGGAGTGGCAGGGTGGATGCTCTTGGGTTGACACTCAACAGTCTCCACACTGCACTACTTGAATCCCTTCCAGACAAACAGCTGCCAACGCGTCTGTTATCACGGGAGAAACAGGTATACCCAAGCATAGGCACCCATGCCTAAGCCATGCTGTCCCTAGCTAGACTGGGCTGGAGGCTCTTACCTGGGTCCCCCTGCCTTAGCATCCCTCAGACAGCAGCCAGGGTGGCCTTTTAGATTACTTTGGTCAGATTGTCTCCTGTTCAGAACATTCCAGTGATTCTAAAGGCTGGTATATCTGCATGGAGGTAGAAAGCCCAGGACTCATCTGAGCATTCTACATGCATTCAGTGAAGAACATTTTATGACAGTAAACCATGGATCTGAAGATGGTATCATCAGACTAAGGGCTTTGTAGACTGCCCCTGGTGGGCAGGTTCTAACAGGGGATCCTACTCTGACTTTCTCTTCTTGTTTCTCTTAATAAGGCGCCTACCATTCGGGGCCACACCACCTGGCTCTGCCTCCTCTTAGGGCTTCCTCTTGAACTTCTGCGTCCATCAGGCCCATCCATGTGCTTCTGTCCTAAGAGCTGCTAAGCATGTTCCTGCCCTTGGGGACTTTGCTTCTTGCTATGTCCCTACCAGGAACATTTCTGCCCATGACTCCTCCTCTCCCTCACTCCCTGTGGTGGTTGGAATGGGAAATGGCCCTCACAGCTCATATATGTTTGAATACTTGGTTCTCAGTTGGTGGAACTGTTTGGAAAGGATTAGGAGATATGTCCTTGTTGTTGGAGGAGTGTCACTGGGGGCAGGCTTTGAGGTTTCAAAAGACTGGAGCCATTTCCAGTATATGTCTTTCTGCCTCCTGGTTGTGGCTCAAGATGTGAGCTCTTTAGACACCTGCCACCATGCCTTTGCTCTGCCATCCTGGACTCTGTCTGAAAACCATAAGCCCTATGAAACACTTTCCTTTTATCTATGAAACACTTCCTTTTATAAGTTGCCTTGGCCGTGGTGTTTTGTCACAGCAATCAACCAGCAGCCAGGAAATTTCCCTAGTTCATTGTCTTCAAAACACTGCGCACTGCCTGAAATCCTGCACTCACTTGTATCCTTGCTTGACCTTCTTTACCCTCCAGAAAGTGCAGGGCTATGCACATGGGGTTCTGTCTATTTTTGCTCCCTGCAGTGTTGAGCACCGGGGGCAGTGCAGCCTATTGCACACATACCAGCCTTGCACAGGGCTATGCACAAAGCAATTTAAACTTTGAAATGCAGTTCCTCATGTCACTTCCTGTGATGTATGGGCTGGAGATGACTCTTGCACTTGGTATCTATGGTGAGGGTGGTGACAGTGTTCCTGCTCACAAGGAAAGCACAGACAACTCAAGATTGCTTTAAAAGAAAACAGACGGCACATGGGGAGCCATGGAGAGTGGATGGTTCATTTGCCTGTTTTCTGTCAGGATACCAAAATACCTGAGGCTGTAACTTTATCAAGAAAAGAGGTTTATTAACTCACAGTTCTGGAGGTTCAAGGGCAAGGTACTGGCATCAGCTCAGCTTTGGTGGAGGTCTCAACACTGACAGCATCACAACAGGAGTGTGTGGGAGATCACTCAAGGACAGAAAGCCACAGAGCTCAGAGAGCTTGCTCTCTTTATAGCAGCCCTCTCCTGAGAGCCAGTACAGGGCCCGTGAGAACAAGCACGGCCCCTTCCAAGAGCAGTGCATGACTTTTCTCATCACTACAACAATACCTGACAGAAACCACTTATGGAAGGAGAAGTTTATTTTGCTTACAGGTTCAGAGGGCTCAGTTTACTACAGTGAGGAAAGTATGGCAGAGTTCACCACAGCAGAATGCGAAGCAGGGGTCTGGGCTATGGCTGGGCTAATCTTCAAGGTTCTGTCCCTAAGTGACCTACTTCTATCAGCCAGGTCTCTCTTCCTAAAGGGTCCCCAAGTCTCTAAAACCTATCCCTCGCACTGGGAAACAGGCATTCAAAACATGAGCCTATAGGTGACTTTCCAGAGTCAAACCATCCCAGGAAGTGTCCGAATGGCTTCTATCAGATGGAGCCTGTCTGTTTCCAAACCACAGCAGACAGGCAATCATCTTACTAGAGAGACTGATGGTTTTTCCCTCCCTGCCATAACTGTCACTTTATAAAGGAAACCCATGTGACCCTCATGCCCCCCCAACCAGCCCAGTCCCTTGTACCTTCCAGCTGGGGTAAGTCTTCCATGTGTATGAAACATAAAAAGATGTAGCAGACATGTTATCCTATTCTCCTACCCTAAGCAGACAGCCAATCAATCCCCGATGAACCAGAGGAAGGTTCTCAGGGCAGCACTCCAGGCATCCACTTCCAATCAGCTGACGAAAGAGACCCCCGTCCATCTGCTGTGTGGGGTCTTACCATTCCAGACTCAGCTTCTTCAACATCAAGCCAGGGAGTACTGTCCAACAGCCACAAAATGGTTCCCATATTCAGTGACTCATTCTTGCACATGCGTGCCTCTCACAGGCCTCACCCAGTGGACCGATAACATCTGTCAAAGCATACATGGCTGTTGCCATCCTCTTTTACCACGAAGTGTGGCCTCCTGTTCTTACTGCCCTTACCAAGTCCCTCTTCTTAGGGCAGCTAACACTCACAATGCAACCTAGTTAGGGAGAGGAGCCTGGAAATGTTCACCCGAGGAAGGTAATCAGCAGCACATTCCAATCAAAATGAACCCTGCTCTAGGACTCTCCTCCATTCCAAGTAAGCCTCGCTCCCCCCATTTACCTTTCCTTCTCAAACTCCCATACACAAAAACATTGCATTAACAAGCCATGTCTGCGGGCCAAGTTATATTCCCTATAAACTCTCATTTTATCTCCTCCAAAACACACAGCAATAGAGTTCTCTGGAGAATATTAAATCGACCAAGCCACAGCTGCATTTGTTTGTGTTTTTTCTGCCCCCGGTAAGTTCTGGCAACAGATGTTGTATGTCGTGTAAGCAGTGTTCTACGGTGCCACTCCATGCTCCACCCTGAGTGTCCACCCACAGTAAGCCTTGCCCACCACAGTAAGCCTCCGACGCTCCCCTGACTCAGAGGGCCCTGAGCCCTTTCTGTATTCTGCATGTCCCAGGAAGGCTGAGTACAGGTAAATAAGTGCCTGTCTTAGCTGAGGCACACAGCTTCTCAGCATTGTGGTCCAGTGTATAAAATGTGCTCCAAATTCATGCTTAAGTGACCATGCTGAGCCATGGGGCATGGGCTTGGCCAGGCTGCAAGCATCTCACTTCCATTCTAGAACAAGGTGTGAGGAACACTTGCAGGGAAGTTCCAGCAAACCTGAGATCCTGAAGTGGGCGGCTCTGAGCACTTAAGAGATGGCCAGGGAGGAAGGGAACTCACAGGTCACAGGTCAATAGGACTTTTCTCACATACTCCAGATAATTGTTTTTCTCAAACTTAAACTTGAGGAATTTATTAACAAAGAAAGACTTCAAAAGGCAGAAAGCAAAGGGAGTTTTCTGTTGGTCTGAGCAGTAGGGCCCATGAACAGAGCCAGAAGGACTGTGCCCACCTCATGGCTCTCGGGCCTACAGTGCCTACTAGCAGTTGGTGGGTGCTGGTTGTGGGAAAACCTAGAGGAAAGAAGAACAAGGGTAGGGTGGGAAGGAAGGAGGAGGGCAGGAGAGGGAGAGGTGTTAGGGGCTCCTCTGGAGGACTGCCAGCTTTGCTTCAACCCCCTCAACCTCAGGCCCCTCACCTGGGTGTAAGAAAGGGCAGCAGAGTTCCTCATGAACGACAGGAATGTGAACTCACCCACTGGTTCTTTTATTCACCCATCTATCACCTGCTCATCTCCTTGGCACAGATGAGTGGTGGAGACCTCTGCCCTACCGTCTTGGAGCCACAACCTTCAGAGGAGGATAGGGAAGGCTCATGAGGCCCAGAAGTGGCTCAAGGGCAGAGGCCGATCCCTGGAGAAAGCATCGCCTGAGGAATCTGCAGGGCAAGCGTCTGGAGCTGAAGTGAGATGGGGAGGTGGGCAGGCACAAGGCTGTGGCCACAGCAGCCAGCACTCGGGAGGCTGGCATGAGTAAGGGAGGCATTGCTGGGGAGGCTGAGACTGGCACAAAAGCATTAGGAAGCTCAGATGTCACACCAGAAGTTTGACCTTGAGCCTCTGGTCAAAGGGTTTGAAGCAGCAGAAGAGTTTGATAGAAGCTAGAGGCTGCTGGAGACAGACTAGAGGCTAAGGCAGGAGGATTAAAAGTTCAAGGACAGATTTGGCTACAGGGTAAATTCTAGGCCATCCTGAACTACATATTAAGGCCCTGTCTCAATAAGTAAACAAGCAAAGAAGGAACAAATAAAAGCACCCCCACGCATTTCCCAAGCTCAGGGGAATGGTTCAAAGTGCCACCAAGGCCCAGGTCTCCTCCATGGAGGCATTCACAGAAGCTGTGCTCTGGCTATAGGTTTACAGATGGCCACAGAGCCCACAGTTCCCTAGTGTCTTTTAGCAAGATGGAGGTTGGAAAGACAGCTCCACTCACATGTTTCCGTGCTAGTCCCTCAGGTCTTGCATGAGGCCTGGCTACTTCTGACCCATGTCTCCTGAAGAGGGCAAGAAGGCGGATGGCAGTGCCCTGCCCTTCCTCACTCACTCTGTGCCATCTCTGTGTGCCGGGAAGTGTGGCCTCCTGTTCTCACTTCCTTCCCCCGTGGGGGCTCCACCTTGCCCAGGGCTTCAGCACACTGCATGATTTGTCTACATCTTGTCTGCCAGCGGCTCAGCAAGGTGGCCCCAGGGCAGTTTGTGTCTTTTGCACCAGTCTCCTCAGGACATATCAAGAGATTGACAGTGCTGCTGTGCCCATATAGGTGAAGAACTAAAGCAAATCAACACATGAACACGCTGGAGAGGGAAGGATGGGACAAGAGGACAGTGTAGGGGACACAGCAAGGACTCTGGAACGGGCCACAGCCACAGTGAAAGCTAGCCATGTAGAGCTAGTTCTATACCCCGAGAGCCAGGTCTGACACACAAAATCCCTGTCCCACCTACCAAACTACCAAATAAGAATCTACTTTCTGGCTGGGCGGTGGTGGTGCACACTTTAATTCCAGCACTTGGGAGGCAGAGGCAGGTGGATCTCCGTGAGTTCGAGGCCAGCCTGGGCTACAGAGTAAGTTCCAGGACAGGCTCCAAAGCTACACAGAGAAACCCTGTCTCAACTACTCCAACCCCCCCAAAAAAGAATCTACTTTCTGCCATGCATGGTGGCACACGCCTTTAGCCCAGCACTCAGGAGGCAGAGGCAGAAGAATCTCTATGGGTTTGATGCCAGCCTGGTCTATAGAGTTCTAGGACAGCCAAGGCTACATAGAAAGACCCTGTCTCAAAAACAAAAAAGAAAGAGAGAGAGAGAGAGAGAGAGAGAGAGAGAGAGAGAGAGAGAGAGAGAGAGAGGAGAGGGAGGGAGGGGGTAGAGAGGGAGGGAGGGAGGAAGGGAGGGAGGAAAAGTCTGCTTCCCAGCAAGCTCTCCAAGCTTGGTCCCTGCAGAGTAACACCTAGCTGCAGTGGCTAAATGGACGGGCCTGGAGTCTGAGTCCACAGGCTCTTCTTCTCAGACTCACATGATAGAGTATTACCACCGCCACTTCCTAAACTTAGGAGCTGTAAGTTCTGCTCTGGTGGCTCTCACGGAGGTTCTCGTTGGACTCATTTCAGAACTCAGGCATCAGGCCACTGGCACACTGCACCAAGTGAGCTGTGAGGGGGCAGGGCCTGCCACTTACCCCACTGCTGTCCAGTAATTCCGAACCTTGATCTTGGCCAGACCGAAGTCACGAAGCTGTCGCATGTTGTGGATAATAAAGTAGAGCTGAAGTGGAGGGTGAAGGGGCAGGTCCACACTGGGGGGTCCTTCTTGCTCTGAAAGGCCAAAAGATGGGAACTGTAAGGGATATTTCTGCCTGTCTCCAGAGCAAGAGGCCAGTGACTCTGGCTAAAATTAAAGCCAGCAGACATGCAAGGGCTGGGCGGGGCCACCGTATCTCCATCGTGAGTGCTGCCCTCTGCTCTCATCCCTCTCCAGTTGCGCTTCATAGCACCAATAGCCCTGTCCCTGCAAAAAGCTGCCGGCCAGATGGAACTCAAAATGCAGTGGGCTTTATTTTAATCAGCTTAATGGGCTTTGAGGAGGGCACTGGGGGAGGGAGGGATGCCAGGAGGCCAGAGAGAGCCTCTGCTGGCACTGTTTGATTAACCTGGCAAGCAGAGCCTCTGATTTTCTTTTGTCAAACCCTGTAGAATTTTTCAAATTTGAGAAGAGAGGAGAAAAAGAAATTTCGGAGCCATGTGCTGGAACAGGGCATAGCATGGAGCGCTGCTCCTTTCAGGGTTTCTAAGTGCAGGGGGCTTCTGCTTGCATTTCCTTCCGAGGCAGGAGGCGGCCAGGGTGTTGCCAAGACTGCCCGTGAAGACACAGGGCACCAGAGCCAGATGCTTGCCGAAATCTGCATCCTCACCAGCACCATTTCCTGAGGGAGAGCTTTGGTGGCCAATGGGTAAAGCCCAATCAGGGGACTTTCTGCTCCAGTCACACCCTATGATATTTCGACACTCTCTGGGAACCAAAGCTGCAGCTGGGCCGGCAAGATAGCTCAGTGGGTAAAGACACCTGCTGCCAAGGCTAACAACCCAAGTCTGATTCCTGGGACCACAAGTTGGAAGGAGAGAACCAACTCTTAAGAATTATTCCTCTGAAACCACACACAAAGAATGCAATTAAAACAGAAGAAAAAAATCCAGCCAGCGCTATTCCCAAATACACAGCACTGGCAGCTGGTGGGCACTGCCTGGACCATGCTTGCTGCCCTTTTCAACCTGGAAATCGACAATACGTCACGTGGTTCCTCATTCCCATCCTCCTGTGACCTGCCTCTCCTCAGGCAGCTCTGACTGCCTGTAGTAGCAGAGGTGAGTGGAGACTGTCTCTGTGTTCTGTCACGGCAGTTCAGCAGTGCTCTGTAAGAGGAACCCCTCGTCTCCCTCCTTCCTGAATCCCAGCGTCAGGTACAGCTCCTTGGCCCAGCGCTGACCTAGTGGCTAAGTGACATGGGTCTCCTATCATATATGCTAGGGTTGCAGCTTTACAGAAGAGACTACCTTGCATATAATTAAAAAAACCATCTGTGTGCTTCAGATGTCGGAAAGGAAAAGTAAGCACCAATTCATTGCCAGAAAAATGGGGCAGCTTACCCCTCAGAGCCTGATTTCTGGATTCTCCAACCACTTAGAATGTTTGGCACTTAGTCAGGCTTGGAGCCCAGTATTTGCCTGAAGCCAGGCTGCCACTCTCAGTACCTCAGTGCCCACCAATCACTACACACCCCTCAATCAATCAATGTTTCTACCCTCACATCCTCTTAGGTCCTGCCTGGCCCCACAGCCATCTTGGCTTTGGAATATATTGTACTCCAAACAGGCATCACCTGGTACCTAAGAGCATCTTAAGGACTCTTGTCACCAAGAATGTGCCTATTGCTGGAAGCAGGGGATGAGGGCTAGTGACTCTGGGTTCTGAAGCCTGGCTCCAGCTACAAGAACAGCTGGGGCTTGTCTTTGGACAATAGTGGGTGCTTTCAGCAGGGAAGAGGCAGTCTTTCTAGGAAATGTGGGTTCAAGGGATGCTGACTTACTCTGGAAGCACCTTGGTTGTCTAGAACTCTGTGTTCCTAGCAGCTGTGTTGGGTCAAGAATGCTCATCTCAAAATCAGCGGGTAAGCTCACCCCTCCTCTGTGGTGGCTGACACTGTCAGAGAGGGGACAGGAATTGATTTCCCTTCTCACTTCTGTCAGCAGGAGAATGGCAGGAGAACCAAGGGGTACTGTGTCATTTGAAACCCAAGTGCATTAACCTGAGGATAACTCACGGGCTCATTAGTGCAGGTCCTCTGCTGTTTCCCCTTCAGACAGAATCTGTGTGGGAAGCCAGAGACTGACCAGCATATCCTGGATACACCCAGAGCCAGGCCAGCAGGCAGAGCATCTATAGCACCTTCCCCACACACAGGCAGAAAGGAAGGGGCAGCACAAGGATCATGGCAGCCTCCAGCTACTGCTACAGTGCAGCATAAGGCACTCTGGAACCCTAGGGCAAGCAGACTGCTGGGCCTCCTTGTGGATGGAAGGTGAAGGTGCAACTTGGCCTCTGGTCTGCCTTAGGATGCCCATAGCCATATGGTGGAGTGGGGGGTTCTTCTGTCTCAGTGATTATCATAAGCATTTATTATAGCGATTATGGGGCCAGAAGGAGCATGGGATAAGTTCTACTCTGACTCACATTCTTCTAGTAGCAGACCCTGAGGCAAAAAGCCCTGGGCAAGTGTGTAGACAGTGTTAGAAAACCTAGGCAGAGAGGGGAGGCAGACTGCTCGTGAAGGGTATGTGAGTAAGTTAGCCATTCCTGCCAGCACTTGGAGTAAAAGACCGTCAGGGAGACAGGAGTCAGTGTGGACATATCTCAAAAATATTCTAACCACGGGGCACAATGATCCCCACACCAGCATGGGCTGAAGGTTGCTTCTAGGGGCTTTAATACCCTCTTCAGCTTGGGCTAGACACACGAAGACCCAGAAAACCTATGTGGGGACTAACTACAGAAACCAAAGGTGCTTTTCTATCTCAGCATTGATTAAACACAGATCCACGCACAGGCAGAGAAATGCCAGCTGCCTCAGAACTAACACTGTGTTAAGAAACTAGTAGTTTCCAAAGGAATAAGCTACTAATGACAAAATAGCAACATTTTGGAAGATGTCAAGGGCACTCTGCTTGGGAACCAGCCAGCCTCCAAATGTCTTCAGATTGTATTGTGTTTATGTGCATTTGGACAGCTTTTTCTGTTTTCGTTTTTTGGTGTTGGGGATCAAATTCAGGGCCACACATGCTAGACAAGCTATCTGCCACTGAGTTGGACCACTACTTCCATTACAGCATTCTTGGAATGACAGTCTAAAGATTAGAATAGACAAGTGGCTCCAGGTGCTAGGATGGGCCTGGGGATAGAGTTGTGCTGTGTCTTCATGGGCCGTAATCCATAAAGCCACGCATGACAAAATGGTATAGAACCGCACACACACACACAACACACACACACACACACACACACACACACACACTATAGGAGGACTGTCTATGAGTACAGTGGCCAATTCTGTTATCTTTGGGGAAAACTGAGCAATAACACATGGCAACTCTGTGTGTCCTTTTTGCTTTGAGATATAACTCATATACTACAAAGTTCACCATTTTCAAGTGTGCAATCTATGATTTCCCAGCATATTTTACAGGCTACAACAGCATCACCATCTTTGCCAGCATATTTTACTTCTCACTGAAGGAGCCCTGCACCCACTGGTCACCCACTCCATGCCTGGCCTGTTCCTGTGTCTGTTTATCTGCTTAGGCTGTGTTTCCCATAAACGGAATCATTCACTATGTGGCCTTCTCATACTTAGCTTTCAAGGTCCATGCATGCATGTTTGTAGCCTGTACCAACACTTCATTCCTTTTC
Organism: Peromyscus leucopus; assembly: GCF_004664715.2. Classification (NCBI taxonomy): domain Eukaryota; kingdom Metazoa; phylum Chordata; class Mammalia; order Rodentia; family Cricetidae; genus Peromyscus; species Peromyscus leucopus. Next base: position 133,742 of record NW_023505367.1, on the reverse strand, counting down.
ATGGTGGGTATCAGTATATTGTATGTCTAACATCATCTTTTCATTACTTGTCTATCAGTCTGTGTTTTGGATTGTTTCCATCTTCTGTTGAGTTTGCATTGGTTTTTGTTGTTGTTGTTTTTGTTTGTTTGTTGTTGTTGCTGTTTTTGCTTTTCTGATGAGCACATCTCTTGGTTATACACCCAGGAGTGGAACTTTCTGGAGAATTGCTATGCTCTTTCCCACAGTGGCTGGTCTACTGGCTTTCAGCAGTACTTGTCATTTGTTCTGGTCATCCAGAGGGTATGACTGAGTCCACTGTGGCCTTCATTTGAGGTTTCAAAAAGTACGTGTTGAGTGCTGGTGTGTACTTTTCTGTGACAATGTTTTGCTTTGTTTCAGCAAGATGGCCTTAGAAAATCCATTGGGACCGCTCCCTTCTCTTCTATGTTTTACAAGATTGAAGGGACTGTCAAAGGCTCATTCTTTAAATATCTGCCAGATTCACCAGTGGCACCATCTCACCCAGGCTTCCCTTGTGGGGTTTTGATAATCAGCTCAATTTCTTTCTTTTCTTGGGATTGGTCTGTTTAAATTTTTCATTTCGTCTTGAGTCAGTTTTGATAATTTGCTCTCCTTGGCATTTTATACAGTACAAGTAGGTTATCTTATTTGTTGGCATACAGTCTTATAATCCTTATTTCTGTAAGGTCAGTAGTTATACTCCATTCATGTGGTGATATTTTGAACAAATAAAATTTGCCTGAAGATCAGAGAAGCAAAGCAAATCACAGCCACCACCTCCTCCTCATACTGCAAGAGCCAGAGTTCTGGTCTCCTCTGGCCTTATATTCCTTTCTCTGCTTAGCCATATCACTTCCTGTCTCATCCATTAAAGATGTGTGATCCCAAGTGCTGAAGTTAAAAATGTGTGCCACCACTGCTTGGCTCTGTTTCTATTTTAGCCTGGATTAATTTCATGTAGCCAGTGTGGCCTTGAACTCACAAAAATCCAGACAGATCTCTGCCTCTGCGCCTGAGTGCTAAGATTAAAGTGTGTGCCACTACTGGCTGGCCTCTACGTTTAATCTAGTGGCTTGTTCTGTCCTCTGATCTTCAGGCAAGCTTTATTTCCTAGATTACAAACAATATATCACCACATTTTCTCTCTCTCTCTTTTTTTTGTCAAAATACCACCACACCTTCATTCCCTTTATATTCATTGAAATCTTTGCTTCTTCCTTTTATTAGTCTAGCTAAAGGTTCTTGATTTTGTTGATCTTTTCAAAGAACAACTTTGGTTCCATTGACTTTTTTCTCTATTGATGGTCTTTTTTTTCTGTATCATTTTTACAGCTTTCTGTGGGTCTATAATTGTCTCCAAATAAAAAGTTTTAAAACTATGCAGCACATGATTTTATGTATAGAGATATGATGTGACCAAGGACAGACAAGCGCTAATCAGTTAAGTGGGGGAGGCTGATAAGCTCAGGTACAGGAGCATTTATTCTAGTAAGACATGCTCTGAGGAGGATAACAAAGACAACAGTGACTGGGCAGGAAGGGACAGGGCTCTCCACACTGTGGGCAGGGAGCCTTGATGAGAAAGGGATACTCGAGTGAAATCTAAATACAGGTGATCTGGATCAGCATGCCAGAGATGTGGAGATGATGGAGGTAGACTACTAGAGAAAGGAGTCGGGGGCAGACAGGGTACTATGGGCCCTATCCACCCAGTTGCCCAGGTGACAAGAGGCAACTGTTATTTGTTGTTGTTGTTGTTTTCCTGTAAGGGTACTTCCAGGAAGGATTAGCTAAGGGAAAGCCCCTCCTGAAGTGGGGGCAGACATAATGAGATCTGAGGAGAAGGCCATCCTGCCTGCTTCCCATTAGCTGACTACTGCTCTTGTTGAGTGTCTATTCTGAAGCTGCCTCATCTTCACTGAAGACAGCTCCTGCAGCCTTCCAACATGGCTGAAGGGAGACCTGTGGCTCTCTAGGAATCCTTCAGGCCCTCAATACCCAACTGGGACTACTGGGGCATCCAGCTGCATGGACTAAGCAGCTACTGGGGTCTTTGCCTCTTTAATGCCCTTAGCCTCTGCTGGGCTCCCTCCACCTGGACCCATTGTGTAAGTTAATCTAATACATAAATCCCTTTGTAATATACATTCCATGGTTCTGTTCCCCTAGAGAGCCTGACTCACAGAGAATGGAGAACAGGAAGAGAAAATATGAAATGAAGCCCACTTTTGCAGGATTTGGGACCTGAGAAGGACTGGGGAGATGAAAAAGGTCCACTGTCAGATCCACTGGGAAGCAGAGACACAAGATTCGTGGGTAAGCGTGAAAGCAATAGCTGAGAGAGTAGCCTCAGGATAAAAGTATGCACTAGCCGGGCGGTGGTGGCGCACGCCTTTAATCCAGCACTCGGGAGGCAGAGCCAGGTGGATCTCTGTGAGTTCGAGGCCAGCCTGGTCTCCAAGCCAGTTCCAGGAAAGGTGCAAAGCTACACAAAGAAACCCTGTCTCGAAAAACCAAAAAAAAAAAAAAAAAGTATGCATACTAGTTCTTAACAAGTTTTTATGGATACAATGGAAAATAAATTTACTGGAAATAACTATTGACTTGGGAATCCCTAATTTCAAGGCTGTAAGCACTGGGTGTGGGTAGCTAAGCAAAGAAGTCTTGAGGAACAAGATGCAAGGTGAGAGAAGTTTGGTAGAAAAGATCAAGAATCTACAGGGCTGGATATGTAATGTGGAGACATCACAAACCATGGACCAGGATGGAAAGGGTATACACAGAAGGGGCAGGGATGAACAGAGTGGACATAGAAGGGACAAGAGGGAGGTGGGCACAGAACGAAGGGCCAGCAATAGAGAGGATGGACAGAGAAGGAAGGATAGCTCTTTCCTTTTTTGTTTCTGCTTTTCTTGCTCTTCCTCTCTCTCTCTCTCTCTCTCTCTCTCTCTCTCTCTCTCTTTCTCTCTCCCTCTCTCTCTCTCTCTGTAGGCCAGAGGTTCAACATCAGATGCCCTTCCTTACTTGCTGTCCACCTTATATTTTGTGACAGGGTCTTGCTGACCCTAGAGCTCACTAATTTGGCCAGGCTGGCAAGTCAGTGCGCTCCAAGGAAACTTATCTGCCTCCCTAGAGCTGGCGTTGGACAATGCTGCTGTGCTCAGGCCCCACCCTACCCGCTGCCCTTGCCATAGGTACTGGGAATCTAAATCCAGGTTCTTCATGCTTGTATAGCAAGCACTTACCACCTAAGCCATCTCCTCAGCCCATTTGGGTGTTTAAGACAGGGTCTCACTATGTAGCCCAGGCAAGTATCCTCACCACTCCTGATCTAGGAAGGGAGTTTTTCCCCAGAGTCTACCAACACACCCCCAATTCCCTATAATGAAGCAACTTCTTCAAATCTGCTCTTTTTAAAGGTACTTCTCTGCTCGGATGTCAGTGGTACCCTGCCAGCTTCAGGTCCCTCAAACCCTTGAGGCCTATCATTGATGAAATGAGGATAGTTCTGGCAAGGTTCACATGAAGGTCAAGTGAGACAAAAATATCAGGCTGTGGTTGGTACAAGCCAGTGCCATTGGATGTGTATGAGACAGGGCTTTTCTAGTCACCCAGTCGTGGAAGACTATGGAAGAAATGAGGGGGTCCAGCCCACCCACAGAAGGATCTCGAGATCCAGCAGCCCAGATGACACAGCTGAACTGTATCCCAACTCAGTCCCTGCTCCCAAAAACCCAAAACTATGAAGTCACCCACTAGCCAGCTCAGCAGCCCCAGGAAGTGGAGCGAGGCACAGCTACTATCAGAACTATCCCTGGGGATCCCAGGGATGCTTTCTATTGCTCATGGGGTGCTCCGATATTTTCATTTTCAGTACTTTTAAAGAACAACATTAATTTTGGGTGGATGGCCTAGTTAGGTTTTCTGTTGCTGTGATATAACACTGACCAAACCTATCTTGGAGGAGAAAGGGTGTATTTGGCTTACAAGTCCTGATCACAGTCCATCTTTGTGGAAAGTCAGGGCAGGAACTCAAGCAGAATTCAACAGAGACCATGGAAGAATGCTGCTTACCAGTGTGCTTCATGGCCTCTTCAGCCTGCTTTCTTATACAGCCTAGGACTACTTGTCCAAGGTGATGACAGTAACCATTAATCAAGAAGATGCCCACAAGACGTGCCCACAGGCCAATATGATGGAGGCGTTTTCTCAACTGAGGCTCCTCTTTCCCAGATAACCCAAGCTTATGTCAAGTTGACAACCAACCAACCAGCACAGTGGAGTCCATCATCCAGGTATGTGACAGGACTTTAAGAGACACTGAAGAGCACTGGACACCTGCCTCATCCCTCCTCTGATCTCAGTTCTGCAGGCTCTTTCAAGGCAATCAGAAATGGTGCCAGACATGGCACAGGAAAAGCCATGTGGCTGGCTGTTCTGCTCAGTGCAGCTAACTTGAATGTGACAGGAGGAAGCAAGGCTTGGTGGCATGTACCTCTAACACCAGAACCAGGACAGCAGAAGGAGAACTGTTGGTTCAGTTACTCTAGGCTTCGTAGTGAGGTTCAAGGACAATGTCCCAGGCAATGCAGTAAGAGCCTGTCTCAAAAACCATAAAAAACAGCAAAAAGATGGTAACAGGGGAAAATATAATTGCTTATGAAACTAACCTCTATTAACTATCTAAAAGAAAAAATATTCAATGTCTGTTGGGTATGGACCCATGGCCTCAAGAAGCAGCACCCTGAGGAGGTGTGGGCACAGTGTGTGGGCCAGGCTGCAGCTCATGAACTTGGTCTCACCACTTTCCTATGTGTGGCCTTGGCCATGTGCCTGCCCATCTCCAAGCCTTAGTTTTAGTTTTTTCATCTACAAAATAAATGAAGGCACTGGCCCCTGTGACCACTGGTGGTCTGTGTTTAGTGGTCACAGCAGGCAAGACCTCAGGGAGAGACACCCATGGGCTTCTCCTCACTTAGCTACAGAGAATGCTTCCCCAACCCGAGACTGCATCCTCATTGTGGAAGAGAACACACAGCAAACCCAGGCCCCTTCACTTACCACTAAGTCCCTGTTGACAAGGCAGCCCAGCTCTCCTGGCAACACTGCGTTCCGGATGTCCACATCGTGAGGTGAGACTACAGCTTTATATTGTTCAGGTCAAAGAACTGGACTTCCGTGAGACCCACCATGATGCATTGCCCCAGTTAGACAGGATTTCCATGGTCACATAGATGGCATCTTCAATCTCATCTGCTCTCGCTCTCCACTTTTCCTAAGAAAAAATACCACAGGGCAGCAAGCCTGAACTTAGTACTGCATTGTTCTGTGCCCCCAGGGCCTTCATACAGCATTCAGCCCCATGGTACCTCACAGCACCTGTCCATTGTGGCTATTACGAGGCTGGCAAGACTCCTGTTTGTAAGGTATGTAAAACATCGGGAGTGGACTGGAAAGATGGTTCAATGGGTAAAGGTATTTGCTGCCAAATTTGACAACCCGAGTCTGCCCCTCAGAACCATGGTGGAAAGGGAGAACTGACGCTCTAAGTTGTTTTCTAACCTATACACACACGCACACACAAACACACACATGCACACGCACACGCACAAACTAATAATATTAGTAATAAATAAAACATCAAACCTTAAAGTCATAACTAAAACGCAGGATTGGGTTGGGTGTGGCTCAGGAGATGCTGTAACATCTGAAGTCGGCAGGTGGCCTGGGCTGTGCTGGAGTCCAAACCCATTGTCCCAGGATGTGACCATTTGCAGTCAGAGCCTTTAGAGGTGATTAAATCAAAGGAGGCGCTGGGAGGGCACTTTCTCATCTGCCTGGAGGCCTTAGAAAAGGAGGAAGTCTGGAGCCACAGGGACTAACACCAGGACACACAGAGAAAAAGACCAGTGAGGAAGCCAGCACTTGCAAGGTAGGAGAAATTCACTAGCTGCACCTTGACCTTGGACCGCCGTCTTTGCAGCTATGAAAAAGACCAGTCTGCTGTTTAAGCTGCAGCGTATGCACCGCGTGTAGTCTGACGGCATGGACCAAAGTCTCCCTGTCTTGGTCAGTCATTTGACATTCCCAGCCTGGCGGGGAAGCAGGATGCCACCATCCTAGTCTGGAGGTTAAGCAAGACACCCCCCCCCACACACACACACACCAACATCCTCCCACTCCCACATTGATCAGGGTGAAATAGGCTCGGTTCCCTGGTCTCCTTCCCTGATTTCAGCCTCCCTCCTTCCTAGGAGGCTGTCTGGTCTGGGAGCGTGTGTGAATGCCATCAATAAACAGCAACCTGTGCCATGGCTTCCTAGAGGCCCTCAGGGCCCAACTGCATGCTGGTCACCACGGATCAGCACTCACGAAATGGTGCATTTCCCTGTGTGCACGTGCCTCTGTTAATTAGCATCAGTATCTGCAACGGTTCTGTGAGCAGGAAGCCGTGTAAATGAACAGCAACTGTTCCCCACTTATTTTTTTAATTAATAGCCAGTGAGACGTGCGAGTGCTCCAGCATGGTTTGGACAGCTGATTGCACACGATGAGAATGGGAATGGAGATGGGGTGGTTTGGTGTGAGGACAGGTCAGCTTGGGGCTCCTGGCAGGAACACAGCACCAGCTTGGATTGGTTGAACTGTAAGAATGCAGTTTCCTCATCCTTCTCTAGCATGTAGCCTAGCCAGGTCTTGACTGCCTGGCCTGAGTCCAGGCTTGTAGGACTGGCCTGCCTGATTCTGAGGTTGGCAGGCTCCTGAGCTGATGCATGCTGGGACAAGTGAGTTTGTTGCTGGAGGGAGGGAGGGAACTAGATGGGAGGAAAACTGCTGCAAAGGACTGGGGATCTCCTGCCCAATGCAATCTGAAACACACAATTCCTGAATGGAGATTCCAAATGCAGAGGCTGGAGTCTGAACTGAGAAGTGTCTCCATGTGTCAGTATCCCAGCTGGACACAGGCTGAGGGAGTTACTGACTAGGAAGGCACTGGTCCCTGCGCTCACTGCCCCTCTCACAGACCACTTGGTTTCTTCGAGCTTAGCCACCTATCACTTATTCTTCCTCTGTCATAAGGTCATGTACAGTGGGACTGGCCCTTTCCTAAGCAATCAGTGTGTGCTGTCCTCTGGCCACCAGGAAGGAGGGATTTGTTGACCATACTCCAGGCCAGTGCAGACAAGCTCTTCTCACAGGCAGTGCTGGAGGCTTCCAAGAAGGAGCAGGGGTGGGGCCAGCACTGGGATGAGGCTCGGGTGCAAATGACTCCATGGAGACCAGGAGTGAGAGATTTAGTGAGCTGCAGGTGTAGTGGCCACCAGGCACCCTCAGTGTTTTCAGTGCCAAGTGCCTATAATTTGTTTCTCTTTGTTGTGAAAGTCACACTGCCCTGGATTTTCTGTCTCCTATACAGCAATTTAATCCATATGGGTTCTTACTAATGTGCCCAAGTTACAACACATTGTGAATCTTCCCAGCTCAAGAGGCAGCTGTTCCATTCTGGGGATGGGGGTGGGCCAGGAGCTTTGGTATTTCTCAAAGATGGACTTTGAAACAGGTTATTTATGGGTTCCTCCTATCCTGTGCCAGGCATTGAGTGGCACTTCACCATCCTGTGTGCTCATGAATCCGGACGACTGGCTCCATGTGACAGCCTGCTATCTTGCTCCCAGCCACTCCAGCCACACTGCATTGGGAGATGCCTACCAGTTATCTGCAGCTAACTTTATATGACTACATTTTTACATTTACTTATTCACTGTATGGATGTGTGTGTGTGTGTGTGTGTGTGGTGTGTGTGTGTGTGTGTGTGTGCGTGCGCGCTGCATGTGTGAGCTCAGGTGGAGTCAAGACGGTCAGCTTTCAGGAGTCAGGTCTCCCCTCCTATCGTGTGGTTCTGGCATCAAACTTGTTCACCAGGCTTGACAACAAGCACCTTCACCTTCAAAGCTTATTTCCAGTCCTAACATTTTATGTTTTTGTTTCTCTCCTTCTGGTTTTTGTATATAGTCCAAGTGGCCTCTAACTCAAAATCCTCCTTCTCAGCCTACCAATTACAGACGTTGTCACCACATCCACCAACTTAATTTTCAGTTCTTAACTGTGGGCCACTCTGGATATTTTCCTGCGGCTATGGGCTATTTCTGTTTCTTTTCAGGAACTTCTGGCCTACACCTTTCTTCTTTTGCCTCTATTGCTCCATCGTGCGTATGACTCGGCAGAGAGATGTTGCAGATGATCGTCATCAGAGTCATCCCCACCAACCAGAATGAGTGCTCCAAGGGCCTTCTCCTCAGCCTTCAGGGTGACATTGGTAGGGACTGTCTCCATGAGTATAGGCTCTTCACCTCTGGTCCAGTACTGGCTTCTCTGTTGGCACAACCACCTGGCTGAGATGGCTAGTGTCACTTTCCATGGTCTGCAGGACTCCCAGAAACTTATGTTGTTGTCTGAAATGGGATTTTTTTAGCAAAGAGGCAATAACAAACAATACACACAAGAGAACAACCCCATGAAAGGGACCACAGAGCCTTTAGCATCCACTTGAGAAGCTTGATGCACCTTGCACAAGAGCTCAAGGGCATATACAGGTTCCTCTCCTTTTGTAAACAGCTGGACAATTAGTAATGAAATCAGAGCCCAGGTGGAGAAGCCAGCTGACCTCTCCAGCTGACTAAGAACTTGCTCACAGACAGGGCAAGGAGTCAGCCTTACTAAGAGCTGCCAAGCCACGGCCTGTTTTATATAACCTGGCAGCTAAGAGTGGCTTTATTGTGTTTTAAGCATTGTTAAACCAACAACAAATAACAAAACCTCCAACTGCCAAGCCCGCAGGATTCCCAGCAGGCCCTTTAAAGAAATTGCCAACCCCAGGCTTAGAGACCCACCCTTTGCTATAGCTGGCGTGCACCCACATGTGGCAGAGCCCAAAGCAGAGGATCCAGGCATGAAGAAGGTGGCTCTGGCATAGTGCTGCCTGCTGCAAGAGCTGGAGATGCAAAACCAGCCCTGCGGCTGGAAACCGAGGGAAGCTCTGATTTATGGCTGCAGTGAAAGTGGAGCCGCTTCCATCTGGGGTCTTGCAAATATGCAGGAATGGAGAGCTGTGCCTTGAGCCATCCAGTCTTTCAACACACTACGAACAGGAGCTCCCTGGGGATGGACTCAGACTTGGAGGGCACATGGCTTGGCTGGCACCCCCCCCCCACTCTGTGCAACAGTTTCAATAGCCTTGCCCACTTCCTGGCTGATGACACCGCAGGTCATGCACTTAGTGACCAACATTCAGGCTTCACTGCCAGTCCCTTCCTGCTCCTCAGCCAGGTACTTTGTACAGTCTGCAACAATGCACAGTCCTGCATAATGGCCTGGGAGTATGGCCTATGTGCCAAAGTCATGTTGTGCATTGTAGGCTACAACGGTGTGTTTCTTTTGGGGATCAATTTTCCCTGAAGATCAGAAGTGAGTCTATTTTGCTAGTAGCACTTGCCAATGTTCAGGGCCTATGCTAACATGCTAAGGGACAGAATGCTGCACTGAACATACTTCAACAAAGAAAGGAGTCTCAGGGGCTGATGCTTTGAGGCACTTTGTGACGAGTCAGTTTGGGGACAGGCTCTCTCCTAAGCTATGTGGGGTGCTCCGGTGAAAACCTGAGGCAGATTAAGCCAGTTTAGGTGCAGAAAAAAATGAACAACCAGGAGCCATTGCATGAAAGAAACATATCAGTGCTGTGCTCTGGGCTGGGGGTGAGGGGAGGGTGCTCAGTGCTGTGCTCTGGCTGGGGTGAGGGAGGTGCTCAGTGCTGTGCTCTGGGGGTGAGGGGAGTGCTCAGTGCTGTGCTCTGGGGGTGAGGGGAGGGTGCTCAGTGCTGTGCTCTGGACTGGGGGTGAGGGGAGGGTGCTCAGTGCTGTGCTCTGGGGGGTGAGGGGAGGGTGCTCAGTGCTGTGCTCTGAGACTGGGGGGGTGAAGGGAGGGTGGCTCAGTGCTGTGCTCTGGGGGGGTGAGGGGAGGGTGCTCAGTGCTGTGCTCTGGGCTGGGGTGAGGGGAGGGTGCTCAGTGCTGTGCTCTGGGCTGGGGGGGTGGAGGAAGGGTGCTTCAGTGCTGTGCTCTGGGCTGGGGGGTGAGGGGAGGGTGCTCAGTGCTTGTGCTCTTGGGGGATGAGGGAGTGGTGGTGCTGTGGGCTGGGCGGTGTTGAGGGGAGGTGCTCAGTGCTTGCTTCTGAGACTGGGGTGAGGGGAGGGTGCTCAGTGCTGTGCTCTGGGGGTGAGGAGAGGGTGCTCATGCTGTGCTCTGGGGGATGAGGGGAGGGTACAACTCTAAAGTGCTAGTCAAGACACTCTGAATAAACATAGGCGGGACAGCAGGTCTCCATCGTCACTGGACAGGATTGCGAACATCTGAGAAACAGAGAGGCACACCTCAAGGCTTCTGACTTGTGGCATGCTAGACAGGATTTGATCACAAGGGCTCTGACCGATAGATAGTTTTACCCACTGAGGAATTTCTGATATCATGGCATTCTGGAAGGTGGTAAAGAGTGAGAGGTGGGGTCACTGGGGAATGTCCTTGAAGTTGTTATCTTGCCTGCCTCCTTCCTGTAACTGTCTCTGTCTTGGCTGTTATGACAGGAACTTCTCTCCCCTGCCACAACCTCCCAACCACGACGAACTGACACTTCCGGAACTGTGCACCCCTTAAGCTCTTGGTTGTTTCTGCTAGGTACTGTAGTCAAAGCTAAGCAAAAATGACTACTGCAACAAGAAAACCCAAGGTTGGTGAGACCCTCGAGGCCTGCACCGCTGTGGGCCTTCTGGGTTGGGTTCTGCATCTGCTTGGAGAGTACCTGCTTCCCAAAGGGCCCATTCTGTCCATGGCTTGGCTGCTGCCGTTGGCTCCCCTGCTGCCCCGAACAGCTCAGGATTGGTGGTCACTGGAGTGACGGCAAGCAGCTGAGGGCAGAGGGCAGGAAAGCTGGTTAGACAGATATCCAGTGGAAGCCTGCAGCCCGACACCTCACAGGACAGCAGTCAAAGGCACGGCTTTTCAGGTGCCTGGTCCCACCACGTAGCTATGGGGGCACAAAGATGACAGCGCCAGCCTGGGAGGGTCAGCTTAGAATCCTGTATGTATTCTCAGATCCTTCTGACCAGGGAGGCTCTGGGAAATAACCCTTCCATGAGCTACTGAACAAATGTCACCTCACTACTCATCACTCAACTCACCTGGGCTCTCCTAAGAGGACTGGACCCCAAACACACTCACCTGAGATGATCTGTTCCATTTTAGATGGAATGGATGGGATGTCTGTCTACAGGTGACTGTCGTAGTTAGAACCTTGTGAGGGTCAGGGGTCAGGCTACTCAGGAACCCTGGATCCCAAGGCAGTCAGAAAATGCTGACTGGCTAGTGCCAAGATGGCCTATCTAGTAGGGCACAGGCAATTAGGAAAGAAAGAAAGAAACTCAATTGGGGACTCTGGGTGCTGGCACCCTTTTGCATGTCACCCACCCCACACACAACACTGGGCTTCTTTCTGGTCCTTAACGTAGCTAGCTCATGGCCACCTCCAGCTGTTGCCGGCTCACCTTCCACTTGTCAGAGCAAGCATGGCTCATTCCTGGGCACTCTGTCCCCATCTGTCTATTGCTCCACTGATGTACCTACAAGCTCCTTGCAGTCATAGGTAGACTATCTGGGCCACCTCTGTATCCAGAACACTGGAGCACCTGAATGTGATGAAGACATTTCCTGGGTGCTTTGTTAATTCACATCCTTTATGAGATGCCTGACTGGCCTGGACAGATAGACAGAACTTATTTATTCTCAACACTAAGATCTACTTTGGTGTTATCTCATTGAGAAACAGAAATGGAAGGAGGAAGTGGGGTCACCAGGCCTGGCTGGGCTCCAGCTTCAATTTGCAAATTTGGCCAAGCCACTCAAGTTCCAACTTGCACAGTTGTGAAATGGGTAGAAGGCCAGTGCTCAGGTTGCAGAGAGGAGCTCCTGGACCGTGGAAGGGAAATGGCTGGGGACCATCAAGGCTGTGTGTTTGCGAGGTGAGGGTGTTATATGCATGTCCAACTTGGTTGAGCTCAGCCTCACACTGACCTCTGGGTTGTCCTCCTTGGCCTTCAGCAGACTGGGCCATGATTTTGCTAGTGGTTCCTCGGTATCCTGCAAAGACCACATCAGATGATATATGTAGGGATGAAGCCATTTACTTGCATTCCTCTCATAAAAAGAAAGGCAGAGAAGCAGGGCCCTTTCCACACTTCCCCGACAGACTGGGCAAAAGGCAACCTCTGGGAAGATATGCCAAAGGTTCTTCTCACCAACCAGAAGAACCACTTCCAGACGGAGAGCACAGAGCAGCATGGACAAGAATGTGAGCTGGCAGCCAGGCTGACCTTACAAAGATGTAGCCCAGTTGACCACATCTATAATCCAGCAGAGGACCCTGCCTATTGTGGGGTCACCATGAGCCTCAAGTGGGACAGGCTAAGGGTCTCAGCAGCAGAGCCAAGACTGTGAATACTGAGAAGTATGTAAGGCTGCAGCTTCCAAGGCCTCTGCTCCACCCCACCATTGACCTTCTAAGTTGTTCCTGAGGTCTGAACAGTTACACAAGCAAGGAAAGTAGGCCAGGGGAACAACAGGGACCCTGTGGCTCATGTTCTGGGACCAGCTTCAGGAGAGCCACAGCTTACTGCCTATTCAGCCACCACACTGGCCTGGCATCTTGTAGCATAGGCCTAAGCCATCCCAAATTTGCAGGGAAATGATCAATGATTCACAGGTTAGTGCTTGGCTGTCAGAAATAACCCAGAAGCTGCAAAATGGTGGCTGAAGTGGGACCCTGGACAGGTAGAGAGCAGCGGTCCATAAATAGGTGAAATGCAGTCTGTGGTCAGAGAGGGCTGCTGCTCCAACCTTGCCTGGCCTTGTGTGCCCCAGCCCTCCTTAGCCGCCCCCCCCACACACACACAGGTGCTCGTACCTGCTGTGGAGGGCTGGCTAGCTCAGGCTCTTGCCAAGAAACACCTGTTTGCAGAGCTGCATTTTCCACTTGGATGGCTTTCAGCACAGCCGAGGCATCTTCCTCTCGATCCTCGGCTGCATGTGCTTTCGGGTTGCTGACAAGGGTCTGTCTCTCCGGCTGCCAGGTCCTGTAGAAAGAAAGCAGAGATGTTCTTCAGCTTGTGTTCTCAGAAAAACAGCTCGAAATTCAATAGCTTTTATTGAGGGACACTCTGTAAAAGAACTGGCCAGCCCCTTAAACATGTCAAGGTCTTGAGGGATGATGAAAGCCTGGAGAAACTGTTCCAGATTAAAAGTACCCAGGCAGGCACAATAAGCAGCTGCAATGGACACCTCAGGACTGGGGCCAGTAAAACACTCATGTGCGCGCGCGCGCACGCGCACACACACACACACACACACACACACACACACACACACACACACCTGAAACACTTGAGTTCATATCCCAGCCATGTAAAAAGCTGGCAAAGTCATGTAAGATCTACCCCAATTCTAGGATGGAAACAAAAGGATTCTAATAGGCATGCTGGCTTGCCAGTCTAGCTGAAATGGTGAGTTCCAGGTTTAGTGAGAGACCCTGCTTCAAAAACTAAGGTAGCAATGCTATGGAGGAAGATACCCAATGCTAACCTCTGGCCACCACATGCACCTGCATGGGCATGCATATATGTACGTATACACAAAGAAATAGGGAAAGCTGTTATTGTGGCGAGGAAAGAAATCTGATTATAGCCTGTGGCTTAGATAACAGTTTTATACTAGTGCTAAATACTCCAAAGTTTATGAGTGGACGGTGGTATTATACAACTAACATGCTTGTGCTTAGGAAAGCCATGCTGCAGTGTTGAGTGCAAAGGGAACGCTCTCTATAACTTATTACCAAGAGTTTAAGGAATAAACAAAGAGAGTCATTCCTCAGTCTCCCTGATCTATAGGGGATTGATTCCTGAAGACCACAGGTACCAAGATCCCAGGATGCTCAAGTTTCTCACATAAAAGGCACCATGTTTGTATATAACCCCCACACCCTATACATACTATAAGCACCTCTAGATAACAAAGGCTGTGCCAGTCACTGTTTTGATGACTGGCAAAGGAGACAGAAAGCAGCCCCTCATGGACACCAGGGCAGCTGTGACTGGGTACAAACTTGCCGAGGAAAAGTGCCGTTCTACACTCCTGCCCTTTGCAGACACTGGGCGATGCTGATTAGCTTCTTGCTTGGGCCCTCAATTCTCCTGCCATGCTCTCATCAGAACACTGTATCTGAATGAGCGTGAGGGTGGCACTAGATGCTCACGGCTGGAAGAACTCTTATTGGTAAAACATCCATACTGACCAAAGCAACCTTCAGAGTCAATATCATTCCCGTCACCAAAACAAACAAACAAACAACCAAACCAAAACAACAACAACAAAAACAAGCAAACAAAAAAAATTCCTTTAAATTCATGGCTCAATCAGCTAAATGCTTGTCATGTAAAAGCACAAGGACCCAAGTTCCATTCCTGGAGTCCACATGAAAAAATGACTAGGTGGTACCAGATTGCAAACCCAGCGCTCGGGGGTAGAGACTTGTGGATCCCTGGGGCTTGCTGGCCAGCCGGCCTACCCTGCTTGGGAGATGAAGGCCAATGAGAGACCCTGACTCAAAACAGGACATGAGGATAATATGACACCCAAGGCTGTACCCTGGCTTCCACAAGCATGCATACACATGTGCAATGTGCACACACAAAATCATGCACCCACATGCATATACACACACATACAAAAAATAAGTAAAATGCTGATTAAAATGCTGAAAAATTAGGACTTGGGACTGGAGAGATGGTTCACTGGTTAAGAGTGACTGCTGCTCTTCCAGAGGATCCGAGTTCAGTTCCCAGTAACCATACTAGGTACCTCAAAACCATCTGTAACTCAAGCTCCAAGAGAAATGACACCTTCGCACCTTCTTCTGGCCTCTATGGACACAGGAACACATGCACAGACAGACAAACAGACAGGCAGACACTGACAGACACACATAAATAAAAATATATATATTTTTTAAATGGACATAAACTAGGTGTGGAGGTACACAGTTTAGAAGGCTGAGGTGGAGGATTGTTTAAGCCTAGGAGCCAAAGTGTTAGGGTGCCTGGTCTCACACAACTAAACAAAAACCACCCCCACAACAAAACAAGTGGCTGAAGACCTGAATAAATGCTTCTAAAAGAATCGACAGGGCTGGAAAATGACAGTGATTAAAAACACGTACTGCTCATCCTGGGGACATCACTCAATTCCCAGCCACGGTATCAGGTGGCTCTCAACCACCTGTAACTTTAGCTTCAGGCCAGAGCCTCTATGGGCACCTGAACTCATGTACACATACTCACACAGAATTAAAAGTAATAAAAGACAACCTCAGGGAAAAAAAAAGAGAACATCAAAATCTATTTTTAAAAAGACTCGTCAAAGGGCTAACAAGTATATAACAAACGATCAACCACACCTAAACACTAAGCAAATGCAGATCAAAAGCTATGGACCTCAGTTAGAATGGCTGTGTGTGTGTGTGTGTGTGTGTGTGTGTGTGAGAGAGAGAGAGAGAGAGAGAGAGAGAGAGAGAGAGAGAGAGAGAGAGAGAGAATATTAATTACCCAACTATCCATGTTTACTGCAGTACAATTGGAGAAAGTTAAGTCAACCGAGGTGTTTGTGGCCGACTAATCTTTTGTATATGCCGTACACATACAGTGGAGGAGCACTCTGTGGTAACGAGGTTGGCTCCTGTCATTTGCAGGACCGTGGATGGAACTGGAGGGTGCTCTGTTAAGTGACATAAGCCAGGCACAGCAAGAAGTATCACATTCTCATTCGCTAGCAGGGACAAAACCACACAGCAACACGGAATTGAGGAGAAAGGTCCCTAGCGGTTGCCAGGGGACAAGAGAATACAGGGAAGATACAAAGAGGCTGGGTAATGAGGATGAGGTACAGTAAGATCTGGGGACTGGCTCTAACGTTTCATGGCACAGTGGGTGATTCAGTCCACAGCAGTTAACCAGACATTTCCAGAGCTTGAGGAGAACTTAAAGGTTCCTGCCACAGAAATGGTGATGTCTGAGGAGACGGCAATCCTCACTACCCCAAGGTGACCATCATGCATTACACCCTAGATCAGCTATATACTGTTCAATTACTGCATGGTGAATACAACGATACCTGCCCTCCTCAGTGGCCCTGTGTTCCCAGGTCCCCAGACATGCAGCTCCCTGGGCTGGTTTCCAGGATAGCCAGTGTGCTACTGACCTTGACTGTGGATGGGACTGCACTGAGAAGCACCCAGAGAGTGAGTGTTCATGAGGGTCAGATCATTAACATAGTCCAACAGATTTTATTTTACATTTTTCTTTATTTTAATTATTTACATAGTGACTGAATGACTTATGTATGTGTGGGCATACGTGTGTGTGTGTGGGGGGGTGCACTGTAGAGATGATGTCCACTGTAGAGGACAATTTGGTTCTCTCCTTCCACCATATGGGGCCTGGGGATTGAATTCAGGTACTCAGTGTTGGCAGCAGGCTCCCTCACCTGCTGAGCCGTCTTGCCAGCCCTCTATGAAAAATCTGAATGGACTCTCGGGAAGTGCCACTGAGGAAGGTGGAGAAGTAGGTTGCTAGGGAGAGCCTTTGAAAGGTGTATCTCATCTTTGAGCCCTACCTTGATTTGTTTGTTGAGACAAGTCTCACCATATAACCCAAGCTGGCCAGAACTTGTCACACTCCTCAGCCTCCCAGAGGATTACATGTATCTGCTACTGTGCCTGGACCCTGGTCACCATGAGGTCAGCAGCTCTGCTCCACTCCACCCTTTCTGCCATGCTGTCAAACCTTAAAGAGGGGCCATCCAGTGAAGCCAAGAGACCAGGAACTGAAACCTTTGAAGATGTGGACAAAAAGCCTCCCTGCTTCTCAAATGTTCCTTTCAGGTATTTGTCAGAGTCACTGCAAATGCCTGGGAACTGAGGCAGGCACTGGCAATGATGCTGCCTGCCAAGTCACGTGCCTGGAATAGGTGTGCTTCTTAATGCCAGTCAGCATTCTCCACAGGGACTGTGCTCCTCATGGAGATAAATTATATATACATATACATACATACATACATACATACATACATACATACATGTACCTGTACATATACATATATATGGCTAGAATGTGGAATCCTTAATGTTATGGGAATCCAGGTGGGTAAGAGGGTGGTGAGGACCACACTTGGTACAGAAGGGCTTGTGTACCTAAAACGGCCATGAGCCAGGAAACAAGGAAGGAGGAAGCTGGAGGCAGTGGTTGGACTTCTCTGCTGGAGATCCTAACCACAAACTCACTCTGATTCTGGGGTGGCTGAGGCAGGAATGGACTCCCAGCCTGGTGAGGGGTGCAGAGTGGCAGGCTCCTGACCTGCACCATACTGTGGCCTTTCCTAGTTGAGGGAGACACTGCTCTGGGTGCAAGGAATGCAGCAGGTGGGACAGCCTTCCCTGGCCTTACAGTCACAGGGCTGGGACAGATATGGAGTAGGCACAGAGGAAAAGGCTGGACATGATGGAAGCGGACATATCTATCACTCAAGATGAAGTCAGGGAAGAGGACATCTGAGAGAGGAGGCTGGAGGCAACAAGTCCATGACTACCAACACCAGGAGGCTGCTGCAGACCAAGGAGTGGCAGGTGCTAAGGCCCTAAGGAAGGCAGAGCTTGGCATGCTGAAGAATGATCAGGGGGCTGGAATGGGCAGCAAGGTTAAAGAGGGTCGATAGAAGTCTAGGGAGCTTGCAGCTGGGTTCCATGGGCCTTAGCTACTCTTTGAGGCCATCCCTATCTTGTTTACTGCTGCATGTCTGAATCTGGCATTCTAACTTCTGTCAATGAATGGTGGGGAAAACTCAGTCTCAAACCCTGTAAATCTCAGTGTTTATGAATGGCATACAATCTCTAACTAGGAAAGTGCAGCTGAAAAGCCCACACCTGCTGCAGACCCTCCAGATGGTCTTGTGCATAAGGAGCTAGGACCATGTACAGAGCTCAAAGAGCATCAGAAAATGTCCAGTTGACAGGAGGCTGGCCAGGACAGCAGACTCCAAAACACTGACAGTCCTTAACTATACCCACCTCTCCCCTGCCCACAACCCTCAAAAATCAGTGCCCAAAGAGCTGCATGGTGACCCTTGGCTTTTGACTGCTAGTTTGTAGACATTGGACTCCGAGTTCTGGGCCTGCACTGGAACAGTGGCCCAGAGACAGCTGGGAAGTCCACAGCATGGCCTCCAGGACAAGGGCACAGTAGGCTATACCACCCAGCACAATGCTTGACTTTGTGGGAAAGGGGCCAGTTCTGTCCGCGTGACGGCTTTGGCACACTCTCCCATAGCGCGATCATGGGTGCTGTTGGTGCCCTGCTAGCAGTCTTATGCTAAGAAGGTGGGTATGAAGTTGTCACCATTAGGAATAGTTGGCTCTGCGTTCTACCACCCGTGCTGTTCCGCTGCTGCCTTCCCCGGATACGGAGTCCTCCAAGTCACACTGCTGACGGCCACCACCTTTCTGTGTGCTCCCTCCCACCGCAACCACCTTTTAACTCTTTTTGACGCCCTCATCTCTCACTTGCACCAGCACTGGCCTGAATGTCACACGATGGTGAATTTATTCTCACACCGGGTCCAGGGAATAGTGGATTTATTCACTCTGTAAATCTGAGCCACTAGCAAAAGCCAAATTGCACATTTTAATTTATCCCAAACTGCTCTTTTTGGATGGAGAACCATCCCTCTTCCAGTAACTCCATTCCCTTTGCTTCCCTGCTGCTTGGCTTTCTTCTCTTGGCTAAAAACTAAAGGTGTGTTGTCCAGGAGATTAGCCATGAATCCAACACATCACAAAGAACCTACCACAAGGTGACCCGCCTCTCTCCCAGCTGCGCCTCAACAAGCTCTAATTCAGAACCCCAGCAAAACTGCCTCTGACTCCATTCCAGGGTCTTAGAGGGTCACCCAGGAACCCACTGCAGTGGCAAAGATGAAATGTGAGATCAGTAAGCACCCATTGTTCTGATCACAAACCAGCAACCCACAGTGAGATCTGCAACAGTGAAACATGGGTGGCTACATGCTATGGGAGTTCCACTGTTTCTTTTAAAGAACTGCAGAGAGATGCTGGACTAGTCCACTCCCTCATTGTCATAATCAAATGGATACTTTATGGAAACAAGAGGAAAGACCTCGGCGCTTCTACCCACTGCCCTCCGCCTGCAGATTCCAGGCCCGCAGAAGGCAGAGAGAGCACCCTGGAGGCAGGACAGGGAGAAGGAAGCTGTCAACCTCATGGCAGGTGAGGAGCAGGGAGGAGGAAAGGGCCATGGCAAGGTTTCTGTCTAGGCATGTCCCCAGAGACCTACTTCCTTCAGCTGGGTCCTGCTCGCCAGTTTCCAGAACCTCTCAAAACAGTACCACCAGTTGCAGACCAATCATTCTACAAATGTGACCAACAGGACATTCCCTATTCAGACCACTACATTTTGTTACTGTTATGAATTTTAATGTAAATATCTGATTTATCTGATATATAAGCCCTGTGAAAGGGTCATGTGACCCCAAGGCATTGTGATCCACAGGTTGAGAACCAGTGCTCTAGAGAACCCTTATTAATACACTGCTCTAAGAACCAAAATACCAGGAACAGCTGGTGATCTGAGTTTTACCAGATAGACCCAGTGACATGCATTTTCTTGTGTAAGCATATGATGATTAATCTTAATCGTCACCTTGATTAGCTTAAGAACTGTCTGGGAAGATTAGTGAAATACGCCTCTACGTGTCTGTGAGGTGTTTCCCAGCAAGTCTAGACCTTTAGAGTTCTAAACCAATGAACAGATTATTTCTTGATGGAAATATGAAGGCATTAGGGGTAGGGCCTAGGTGAATGGGTAGATTCTTAGAGACACATCCCTGGGGCCTAGACTTTGCACTGGCCTCTTCCTGTATTCCATTTTCCTCTACTGCCTGTCTACCATGAAGAAGTTGTTCCCTGGCACACTCTGGACACCATGATGTTCTTCTTAGGACAGACCAGGAAACACAACCCAAGTGACCAGGGAATAAACCTTCTGAGACCGTGAGCCAAATTAAATCCTGCTTTCCTTAAGTCATCTCTGCCAGCACAGGGCCGCAGCCACAGCTGCTTCAGCACAATGGCCTGTGTGCTGGCTCCCCTGTGGCAGGAGCATGCAGCTGCTTCTGCTGTCCTCACACAGGACCTTCACAGCACCCATGGTGTCGTTCAGAGAAGCACCCTTTCTGCACGCTTCTCAGACTGGGTAGGTCTGATCATTTCTCCCTGTCCACAGAGGCTGCAGCCTGGGCCAGGAAACACAGACTCTTGAACTCACACTGTGATTATTAGGAAAGGAGCATCTTCCCCCAACCCTTCAGGCTTGCAGAGCAGAGAAAAAGGAGCCTGGAGTCCCTGGCTATCTCTGGCCACCAATAAAATGCCTGCCTGCTTGTGAATGAGAAGTGGTTCCCACAGTGAGTTTCCTCACCAGCAACCTCAGAGGCACCCAAGAACTCTTGGAACAAATGCTTAGGTGTTTAGATCCACTGAGTCAGATAGTAGGGGGCTGGGCTCAACCATTCTGAGGCAAGTCCAAGTTTGACAACCACTTGATCTGAGGAAATATACCTAAGTTCAGAAGAAATGCCTTTCTGATAACAGTGTGAGCACCTGGACCTCACAGGCCTAAGACCCCACCCACAGATGTGGGCTTTTTGTGTCTATGGTGAACCTTCAATTAATTCCCTTTGTTACTTAAGTCTGATTTTTTTCTTCTTTTGAGACAGAATATCATGTAGCCCAGGCTAGTCTCAAACTCACTATGTAGCTGGGTCTGACCTTGAACACTCTTGCCCCCATTTCTCAGGTACTAAGTTGCAGGTGTGTACTAGCATACCCAGACAGTATGAATTTTTATCACTCGCTGTTAATGAGGACTGACTGGAATTTTACGAGACTCTGGACTTTGACATATGGTACTTGTGCTGCAGGTGTTTGGACAGGAACACTAACCAAAGGGCTGTCAGCATCCTCTAACTCGACTCACGCTGATGGTGTTACTGTATTTCTGCAGCTGGTGGCTTATCTGGGAAAAGTGTCTCCTATATATCACTTCCCTAGATGCTGAAAAAAGGGACAGTAAACTTCCTGCACCAGAGACAAATTTTCACCCACCTTCCAGAAGACAAGAGGTCTCTGTGAAGAGATTCCATGAGTTTTAGAAAGCTTACGGATAGACACTGGAGCAATACAGGCCAGGAGTGAGAAGCAGGCACCATGACACGGAGCGAGGAGAATGGTGCTCCATGTTAAATGTGTGTTTAATGGACACAAGCTCAGTGGGATGGGTTTGGCCAAAGACAAGGGGGTAAGAGGAGAAACAAAGCTGTAGAGAGTACAGACAATGGGTTACCATCCTAGAATGGCAGACTAATTAATGTAACCATCGCTCACTGAAGCAAAACTAGAAAACCTGGTCTGAGCATTACAGAACTTGGTTTGTCAAAAGGAATCGATTTGAAGGCATGTCCCTATGGGGAGGAAGGACTGTGAAGTAAATAGTACAGGGCCAGGAGCAGGCAGGCAGAGGCGAACACACCTGAGAGGCCTCCTGCTCAAGGTGTTCATGATGCTGAGAAGAGCTACTACAGGCTGGAAGCTGAGCATGGCTTGTGATAGACTCAAGGGAAGGGCAGTCCTAGAGTGAGTGACCTGGAAACAGGCAGGGGGAGGGTGTGGAAAGGTCAACAGTGCAGATGCCTCAAACTTACTACTGACTGCATAAAACAACAAAAACAATGCTTAATGGATTTAAAACCTGCAAGGAGTTAAAATTAATACCAATAGCATTTAAAATGGAGGGAACAAACATTTAGAGCTGGAGGTCTTTCTGCCGAATTAGAAGCAGTAAATGTGCTAATTTAAAGTAGATGCTAATAAGTCAAGAATGCACATTGTAATCTCTAGTAATGAGTAAAAGAATAAAAGAATGTATAACTAACAATCTAATAGAGAGGGGAAAGAGGAATAATACAAGGCAATTGGCTCAAAAGAAGGCAAGAGAGGGAAGAAAGAGGGATATGAAACAGGCAAAGCAAATAAAAAACAGATAATAAGATTGCAGGTTTAAATGCAAATATATCAGCAATTACATTAAATGTAAATGGCTAAGTGCTCCCATTAAAACACACAGATTGTTGGAGGATAAAAATAAAAACCAATTGCATCCTGCTTACAAAAAAGCAAACCTTAATACAGAGATGTAGGAAGTTTGAAAGGAAAAGAATGAAATAAAGATACAGGCCATAAACACTAGCCAAAAGAAACCAAGTAGGGCTGGAGAGATGGCTCAGAGGTTAAGAACACTGGCTACTCTTCCAGAGGTCCTGAGTTCAATTCCCAGCAACCACATGGTGGCTCACATCCATCTGTAGTGAGATCTGGTGTCCTCTTCTGGCCTGCAGTCATATATCCTGTATACATAATAAATAAATCTTTAAAAAAAAAAAAAAAAAAGAAACCGAGTAGCTCTAAGACGGCACAAGAGACGAGAGGTGACAGTAACAGTGAAAGGCTCATTTGGGAGGAAACCTTGAGAAGTCTTTTACACACCCAAACCACAACCACCCACCCAAACGAGGGAAACCGTGAGAAGTCTTTTTACACACCCAAACCACAACCACCCACCCAAACGAGGGAAACCGTGAGAAGTCTTTTACACACCCAAACCACAACCACCCACCCAAACGAGGGAAACCGTGAGAAGTCTTTTACACACCCAAACCACAACCACCCACCCAAACGAGGGAAACCGTGAGAAGTCTTTTTACACACCCAAACCACAACCACCCACCCAAACGAGGGAAACCGTGAGAAGTCTTTTTACACACCCAAACCACAACCACCCACCCAAACGAGGGAAACCGTGAGAAGTCTTTTTACACACCCAAACCACAACCACCCACCCAAACGAGGGAAACCGTGAGAAGTCTTTTTACACACCCAAACCACAACCACCCACCCAAACGAGGGAAACCGTGAGAAGTCTTTTTACACACCCAAACCACAACCACCCACCCAAACGCGGGTAACACGCAGGAGCAGCCCACCCTCAGATTCTGCGGGAGAATGGGGTGCTGGCTTCAGTGTCCTCTCAGCATGTCTTTGGCTCCTTGTACCTTTAGTGGTGTGAACATTCCAGCTCTCTCTGCCTAGTTCTGTGGTTTGAAATACACTTCCCCTGTAACCTATACCCCCACAACAAAGCCAAGTGCTTCATCTGAGACCACGATTCCTCATCCTAGAGTGAGATTCTTTGTGGTCTACTGAGAGATGCTGCATACACTGTGGCACTGTCTGCAAAGCCATCTATGGCTGGCCTGGTCATCAGTCTGCTGGCTTCTGAAGACAGCTTTGGCCATTGTGATCCAACTGTACCTAGGACACTGTGGTGACAAGGCCAGCTTTCCACTTTCACCTCATCTATCAAACTTGAGATATTTGGTTGCTAGAGGAGCCAGGTACTGAACAGCCTGTCACAAAACCACCTTTAATACTGATAAGCTGTTCAAAGTGAGGGCTCCATTTCAAACAGCATCTATGGAACAATTCCCAGAAACCGTGGATAATCAGATTTCCTATAGACGACTTGGTGATATGTGGATTCCTGTGTGTTTTGTGTGTTTCTTTGCCATGGAACCAGAACTGTGTTCACCTCCAGGCACCCACCATCCATCCCTGGGCTCCTTCTCACTTCCTGCTATCATTTCCCCTTTCCCTCATCTCCATCTCCTCAATCTGTTAAACCATGGCTAAACTTGAGACAGAAAGCTATTATGAATTAGTTAATTTGTTAATTAGGCTCTGTCAAAGTGACAGCTGAGTTGAATCTTGAATCATATCTCCTAAGAAGATATTGATGGGTTGGTAGTGTGGCTCAGTGGCACTTGCCTATTATGTGCAAGACCCTGGGTTTAGTCACCAGCAACATACACACAGACACACAGACACAGACACACACCCACTGAGTCCTAGTCCCAGTGTATATGGATGTGTTTTCCTTAGGAAAAAGGGTCTCTGCAAATGAAGCAGCTAAAATGTGGCCAGAAGGTGGAAGCAGTGTGACTGGTGTCTACAGAACTGCTAAGTGTGGACACAGAGACACATATGGGAGAGTGCCGTGAGCGTGGGTCATTCTGTCACAGCCACAGAGCTACAGAAGATGGCAGGGAGCCTGAAGCACCTGTGGAGGATGTCCCTGTCAACACCTTCCTTGTGTAAGCAACTGTGGGTGGCACTTTGTTCAGGGAGCCCTGCAAACGAATTCAGTGTGCACAATTTTAGTTCAAATATGGTTTATCTTTTAAAGGTTTTCATATTAACTATGAGCAGCATTAACATCTGTCAGGCTGGGTATGGACTGTGGTTGGGGAAGTATGAGGTCTTGGGCTCTATGATGCTTTCTTTTAATTGTCAATCTGACAGTCGTCCTCAATGAGGGACAGTCTAGGTCAGGCTGGGCATGTCTGTGAGTGATTATCTTGATTATGTTAATTGATATGTGAAGACCCAGCCTAGAAGCGGGTGGCACCCTTCCCTGGGTTTGGGTTCTAGACTGTATAAAAAAGGAGAAAGCAAGTTGAGTGCAAGCATGCACGCATTTGTTCTCTGCTTTTGACTATGATGTGACTAGCTGCTTCAAATTCCTGCCTTGACTTCCCTGCCACAATGGGACCATAACCTAGAGCTGTGAGCTAAATAAGCCCCCTCCCCCTAAGTTGTTTTGTCTGGATACTTTATCACAGGAACAGGAAATGAAATATAGGTTCCACACCCAGTAATTTAAATTACTGGAAAAAGTAATTTAAATAATATTAATAATAGTAACACTTTAATGAGCACTAGAAAAAAACTGTAGCAAGTGACTCAAGGTCAGTTCAGCCCTCCAAGGAGGGTAAGGAAGAAGCAAGACCTTCATCGTGGTGCCCACTGGGAGTATCCACCTCACCACACCCCCAACTCATTCAAGCCCCCCAACTCTTACTGGAGCAGGCCTTCTCCAGATCTGGGAACACAGTGGGAGGCTGTGGATTCAGGACTGACTCTGGTTTGCTGGGGATGAAGACTTCAGCATTGTCCTTCCGCTTAGCAGATAAAACCCTCTCCATTTTGTTACCTGTGGGGAAACAACGGATTCTGTCAGCCACTGAGCATAGGGAGAGCAGGGCATTCCTCTCAGACATTTGTTTATCATTTGCTCACTTATTCACTCAACAAATATTTATCGAACTCTTCTGTACCAGGAACCTTGCTGGTAGGGGATTATGGGAATCTGTAGACAGCAATGATAAATAAATGAGATGCTTTGGAACAGACACAGGTTTCAGTGTCTAACATTTCCAGACAGTAGAGGCCTTTACTAACAGTGTGTGCACACACACAGAGACAGCAACCATGGTGAGGCAATTGCTCAGAAAGTTAGGGTGGTTGGCAAGCCAATGAGGCGCTGGCTTTAATTGGTGCAAATAATGGTGCCAGCAAGGGCATCTTGGAGATGAAGGGCATGGTAAAATGCATTCACAGTCCTCAGGGCTCATAGTCTAGCTGGAGAAAAGGACGGCTGAAGAGATGAGAAAAACAGGATGCAGACAGAAGTCACGAAGCATGCAGCCAGAGGACAGGCTGGCAAAGGTACACATGGTGATGATGGAGAGAGATCTTGTGGGTAACTAGCGTATTACAAGGGCCACCAGATGTGGGAACAGCACATGCAAAGGCTTGATGAAGGCTTGGGAGCTGATGCCCGTCCTCGCTGGAGTTCAGACTGCTGCCAAACCTACCCTCTTCAGAGCAATGTTTCCAAAAGAGCCCTTCGCACTAGGGGCACACAGGTGACTTCTGATGCCAGGTGGCAGGTGGTCTTTATGAACTTGTGTATATGTGGTGCTGGGGACAGAATCCAGAACCAGGGTGTCAGGCATGGTAGCAAGGGTTCCACTCTGAGCCCCAGCCCAGCCCTGAACACATTTCTGTATCTTAATGTATATGGGAAAATGTATAACTAGCATGTCCAAACTTGACATGAAAGTCACACACAGGACAATTGTAGGGAGGGGGATCAAGGGCAGATGAAAAAACACCTCAAGACTCCAAAGGCAGGGACAGTGTTTGGTCCCTGTACTTGGGGACATCCTGGCCTGAGAAACAAGCAAGCCCAGGAGGACAGTGTTTGGTCCCTGTACTTGGGGACATCCTGGCCTGAGAAACAAGCAAGCCCAGGAGGAGACCATCCAAGCATAAGGTGTTCACTAATACTCCCTGCTCACACTCAGTGGGTTCCGGCCACACTGACCTTTATCCTGTGCTTATGCACACCAAGCCTCGCCCCCTCGGAGCCCCTGTGCCTGCTGGTCCAGCGCCAGACCAGCACTACCTCTACTGGAAGGCTGCCCGACAACTCCTGCTCCAGCAGCCCAGCCGCACCCCCCCAGCATCTTGCTGTAACTGTCAGAGGTCACCTTCAAGCAGGTGTCCCCCCACTCCAGCCCTGCCCCAGCAGTGTTCCCTCAGCTCTCCAAGGCTGTTTTCTGAAAAACCTCCTCAGGTGGACAGCAGCTGTTTCCGCCTGCCTGGCTTCCTTCTTACTCCCTCCGGTTCTCCTTAGCCATACCTCTCCTGCACGTGAATGGGTGGAGGCAATCACATCCCTCAGCCCTATGGTCAGCCCAAGAGATTAGCTCTGAGATGGCAGTGACCTGTGGTAGACTTGCTGCTGTGATTTGAGGGCCAAACCTAGGACTTTCGGGAAAGAGAAGCTGACTTCCTAGTGACCTACAAGGCCCATGTCTCCTGTGAAGGCAACTGTGCCTGATTGCCTGAAAGCGGCCTCAGAGTGGAACTGACCCAAGGGAAATCTGATAGAGAGGGGGAGCAATAGGAGAGAGGAGAGGGGAAAGAGGCAGAAGAAAGAGAAGTAGAGGGCAGTTGGGAGGGGAGGGAGGGGAGGGGAGGGAGGGGAGGGGAGGGGAGGGAGGCAATGACCCTACCCCAGCCCTGGCCTTTACAGTTATCCAAGGCAATAACTAGTCCCTTCTGCATCAGCCAGTGAAATGCAAATGCCACTAAAGTTTGCACAATACACCGGAGAAGGTTCCCATGGGAAGGCCCATGGTCTTTGGAAGCCACTGGGTGCCTTTCCCTCTCAGCACACAGGGCCCAGCTGTTTTCCCCTGGTGTGGAATTCACGCGGGCTGAGTTTCCAAACACTGTGGAACACTGAGTCCTAGGACTAGATACAGAGACACTCGAGGCCAAAAAAAGCTCATGAGAAGAGCTCACTTTTAGAAGCTGGGTTAAACTCCATCACCACAAGGGTGTCTATGCCCTGGGAAGGCGGGCCTTCCAGCTCCTTGTCCTTGGGGACATCCTTCTGTACTGTGTCCTGGCTGGGAAGAGGAAACTCATTGCTGGTATGGCCCGGCAGTATGAGGTCCTCAGTCTCGGTCTCAGAGAGGACGTCTTCCTCAATAGAGTCGTACTCGTCACTGGAGCCATCCTCCTGCGTCTGGAGGTTTGTGCTGAGTCCCAGACCTTTTCTCAGCTCCTGCAGAGAGCCCAGGAGACATGAAAGGTAAGGACTTGTGTGAAAACAGACATTCTGAACCAAAGAATGACTCCACCCAATGCCCAGCAGCATCTCAGCCAAGGTGCTGGTGTTGCTTGGAAGATGGTAAAACAAAGGTCAGAGGGACATGAAGGAGCGGCATTTCTGGTACTGTCTTATCACCGTCCTATTGCTGTGAAGAGACCGATGATCAAGGCAACTCTTGTAAGAGGAAACATTCAGTTGGGATTTGCTTTCAGAGGTTAGTCCGTTATTATCATTAAAATTTATTGCATGTGTATTTAAAATAAGTGGGAAAACTCAAACTGACTGATGATGGAAACCTGGATGTGAGAGCTGCCCTTGGCATGGGCTCTGGAAATGAGGGACAATCAGCTGGAAGAAAGGGATCCTGCCCTGTAGAAAATTCTGAGGCAACTATGTCCTGGGGTTCCATAGCACACAGAGCTTGTCAGTGTTGAACCTGGGTAATTAAAAGCTGGACAGATTGCTAAGTGATAAGTTGAAGGTCTGCTTTCCTCTAGCTGCTGAGCAAAAGGCAAGAGGCAGGAGACAGAGCTGAGGGAAGAACTGCCAGGGGAGGGGAACCAAGGGCTCATTTTCTTCTCAGCTAGTAGAAGAAGCTAACACTAGGAGCCCCACCCCGGCTGTCAGGAAAGCATGTCCTGGAGAGAAAACCAAGGGAATGGCGAGATCTCCCCTGTGGTTGTGGATTCCTTGGGCCACCTTAGCAGAGAGAGGATTATCCAGGAAAGACTAGGTAGGAAAAGGAGCGTCTAATGGAGGGAATCCTACAGACACCCATAGTAACCCATGTGGTTTCTGAGAATGTCCAGCTGCCAGAAACACTCAAGCTGGAATGGAACAGGAGCATGAAAGACCAAATGAAAAAAGGCTCTCAGAGTGCTCTGTCTACACGCAGGAAAGGGACGGGAGAGACTCATCTGCAAACACATGTTGTCTTCCCTGAGGAAGCAAGGCCCTGAGGACTGTGCCGGGGGCTGAGAGGGTGAAGGGCAGACACAGAGAATTACTCCCAGGCCTGGACTCTTGAAATTGCTTGAGTCGGAGGGTTCGTCTTCCTCTTGTCTCAATGCCTATGCCTGATGTTCCACAGGTAAAATAGATGTGAATCTTGTTGACGGGGGGGGGGGGGGGGCAGAGAACAGATAATAGTAGACTTAATAAAAGTTCCCAAAAGATGTTCCCTGGGACCTGTCAACATGTGCCCTTCTATGGCAAAGGACCTTCCCAGACGAAAGTAAGGATTTACTGAGATCACCAAGGCAGGCCTGAGGGAATTATGGGGCAATCATAGAGAGGCAGGAAGAGCAACATCAGCAAGATCTAAGAATGGAAGCAGACATCAGGAAGGAGAGGAGATGCTAGGGTGGTGGCTCTGGATGGGGAGAATGGGGCCACGCAAAGCAGGCACCTCTAGGACCCAGATTCTTTCCTGGAGCCTGCAGAAGAAACACAGGCCTGCTAACACCTTGAGTTCAGGCTGATGATGGTGAGTCTGAATCCCTGACTCCCAGCACTGTCAGGAAAGCTGCTAAGGCAAAGGGAAGCTGCAGCAGCAGCAGCAGCAGGAGCACAATATGAATTTGTGTCTTTTCCAGTTCCTTCTCCTACTGTCCCACCCTGTATCAGCACCGGGCTGGTTACTTAGCAACTGCACTACTGTCTGGAACACAGTGGAGCTTGATAAATACTCGCTGAATGAGTAAATTACATGGAAGCCTGGATGGTGACTTAGCAGAGACAGGACACACCAACACACCTTAGAGGAGGTGACATCAATGACAGGACCTTTACCAAATTAATTTACTCCTCTGAGCCACACTTTGACCTCCATCATTTGACTTACCATGTCCCTGATACACTGCACTATGATAATAAAGCCGTGGTCTGAACTGGGCATAGTTTTCCCTAACAAGAGTACTCTTGGCAGTGACTAGAGCCATTTTAATCACAACATGTATTGAGAGAGTGCTCCTGACAGCTAGTAGGTGAGAGCCAGCAACGATGCTGCTGGACTTGCTGGAAGGCAGCGGACAACGTTGACTTCAAAGAATGATCTGGTCGCAGTGTCGACAGTGTTGAGGTCAAAAAGTCCTGTGTTGGAGCAAGCACACCTTCACCACTGGTGTCCAAAAGATAATGCCACGCAGAGCTCTGTGCAGAGCTCGTGGGAGCTACACGCTGAGGTCCTAGCTCATGTCATCAAAGTCTGGCTGTGGTGGGCAGTTGGAGGTCAACAGATTTACTCTTTCTCTCCAGGGAAACATGAGCTCCTGGGAGACCTGCTGTTGAATGGCAGCATTAGCTTCAACTCAGTCTTTTACAGAAAAATAATGCTCTGAGCTCTGTACAACACTCAGGTCCTTCTCATTTGATTTTCACAATAACCTGGTCAGACAAAAAACCTGAAGCCCCGTGATCACTTGAACTTGGCAAAAACTCTCAAGGGGGTAAGCTTAAGTTCCTAGGAAAAGCATTCTTTGTTCATGAACCCCTATATTTTAGCCCAGTTATTTTATTTTATTTTATTTTTTGAGACAGTGTTTCTCTGTGTAACAGCCCTGGCTGTCCTGGAACTAGCTCTGCAAACCAGGCTGGCCTCAAACTCAGAGAT
Source organism: Peromyscus leucopus (assembly GCF_004664715.2). NCBI lineage: Eukaryota > Metazoa > Chordata > Mammalia > Rodentia > Cricetidae > Peromyscus > Peromyscus leucopus. The sequence goes on along the minus strand of NW_023505367.1, from coordinate 103,328 downwards.
CAGCCTGCCTCTGCCTCCTGAGTGCTGAGATTGAAGGCGTGGGCCACCACGGCCCAGCTCCAGTTACTTTTACAATGAAGAAATGGGAGCCAACAGGAGAGTGAGTCCTACCACTGTCCTTGAAATCCCACTCTGTCCCCACTGATATCCAAAGCAGAGTGAAGCTCCACCCACTGCCAGTTCCAGGCAGGTGACTGTAGCCCTGTATTTATGGGAATCTCTAAAGAACAGAGAGAGCCCTTCAGCTTGTATAACTTCTCACAGTGATTAAGTGGCAGAAGTGGAAATTTTGCTCAGCCCCCAGTTCTTATTCCTTCTAGAAAACCCAGAGAAAAGACTTATTCTAGTACATTCAACATGGCCCACCAACAGGAACATAATGAGGTAGCTCTCCATCAATAAGGAAGAGAGCCATTCCATAAGAAATCCCCGGCCGCCCAATAGCTCCCAGGTCACAAACTGTTCATAGCACATTGCTTGTGCCTTAACTTTAGGGCCCACTCTGTAGTATGAGTGTGTGTGTGTGTGTGTGTGTGTGTGTGTGTGTGTGTGTGTGTGTGTGTGTTCATAGCACATTGCTTGTGCCTTAACTTTAGGGCCCACTCTGTAGTGTGAGTGAGTGTGTGTGTGTGTGTGTGTGTGTGTGTGTGTGTGTTTGTTCATAGCACATTGCTTGTGCCTTAACTTTAGGGCCCACTCTGTAGTGTGAGTGAGTGTGTGTGTGTGTGTGTGTGTGTGTGTGTGTGTGTGTGTTTGTTCATAGCACATTGCTTGTGCCTTAACTTTAGGGCCCACTTTGGAGTGTGAGTGTGAGTGTGTGTGTGTGTGTGTGTGTGTGTGTGTGTGTGTGTGTGTGTGTGTGTTTAAACATTGAGGATAAAACCCAGGACTGTGCACCTGGCAGGTTAGTACTCTACCACTGAGCTACAGTCCCAGCTCTTGGTTTTATGAATCAGAGTCTTATCAAGCATGTGCCCATGCTTGCTGGGTTGCTGTGCTGATGGCCAGTCACAGTAGAAACAAGGAGACAAGACCTCTGCCCTCACTGGAACACACAGTATGTTGAGGGAGCTAGCAGAAAGTAAAGCAAATGGTAATTCCCAAGGCTCAATGTCCGTTCATCATTTTATTAAGCTTATGGATCATTTATGAACTAGTATTTCTCATGACAAAGAAAGTGAATTTCAATAATCCCTGATTCAACCTGCTTTCTTTTTCTTCCATAAGTCAATGTAAATGTAGAGAACAAACAGTATTTACAAGTATATAAACACACACACAGAGGAGAGAAAGAGAGTGCGCCTAGATTCTACTTGGCTGTACTTTTTTCACTAAGAAAAAGACTCCATTTGCCTGCAGGAGGTGAGTGACCCAAGAAACCTGAGATGCTCATGTGATCTGAAACCATATGTTCCAGAAGCAAGGGGAGCTGAGCTAAGAAGCAGCATTCTCTCTAGAAAAAACTGTTCAGAACCTTTCCATCTGCACAGAGTGGGACCTTGGCTGGGATGGTGACTTTGAAAGCCAATCTGCCGGCACTTCAAAGCGATGCCCTGCTGTGGGATCTATAAGGGGCTTTGAAGCTGTCACCCAGAATCTTCTCTGGGAAAACACACTTTATACTTCGCTTTAAAACTTGATTATATTCAATTTCAATGTTCAGTGTTTCAAATGCTAAGTTCAGGAACCAAAGTCTTCCATGTGGAGGCCAGGGTGCAGACATCACAGGAACTGAGCTCATAACTGAGCACAAAAACACCCTCCCATGGGAGCTAGGAGGGGTAAGGGACTGGATGCTGAAGATGGGAGGCATGGCTATAGAAACCACTATTAAATGTAGCCATAGTTTAATGGCCAGGAGTCCAGGATCTGCCCACAAGCCTTCTCTCTCCTCTGGGCTAAGAGTAAAACTGGGTGACTATCAAATGCCAAGGTCTCACAATGACAATGACAATATCCATGGCATCAGTAACAGCCACACCAGGCACTAGCTAAACTCTCTGTGCCTCATTTCAGTTCTCTGACACCCTGCTGCAGTGAATGGCATCATTTTGGCTCAGTGGGATGAAGGACAAGCCCAGGGTCACAGAGCTGGTAACGGCAGAGCCAGTGTTCAGATAATGACTGGCGGAGTCCAAGGCTAGGGTACCAACTCAGCAGATGTCTCCAGAAGAACTGGGTGTGCTGGGTGACCACTGTCATTGATCAGCAGGGATCTGGTGACCTTTGACACAAAGCTGCAAGGAGCGAGTACCTGTCTTCAAGTATGTTATGGTTTGGATGTGAAATGTCTCACATAAGACTGTGACTTGAGCCCTTGGTCCCTAGTTGATGCTACTTGGAGAATCGGTAGAAGCTTTGGGAGGGCTTTGTAGCCTGGCCCTGGCTTCAGCACTTCTTCTTCCTAGTCTGTTTCCATGTGCACAACCTTTCGTGCTGCCACCAACTAAGCCAGTCCACTCTGCTTTGGTGGAATGACACTTCTGAATCCATGAGCCTCCCTTAAGTCTTTTCTAAGGCTAAGATAGCACATGTTGAGCATTAGTGGATGGAGCGTTACTCCCTGGACCATCCTTAGAAAGCAGAATGAAGTGGGTCTAAGTTCATTCACACAAACCTCCTGGGCCCAAAAGACTTTTTATCCTGCACTGGTTGGTTGATTGATTGGTTGTCATTTTTATTCATTCATTTATTTAAGAAGTATTTTTTGGGTCAGTGAGGTGACTCAGTGGGCAAAAGTAATCACCACCAAGCCTGATGACTTTGATCCCCAGACCCCACATGGTAGAAGGAGAGAAATAATTTGCACACATTATCTCTGACCTTCACTGTAGCATATAGCACAGAACGCACAAGTGTATGAGTGCACATACACATACACATACCTACATACAGAAATATAACTTTTAAAATTAAGAATTGGGGCCAGACAGATGGCTCAAAGGGCAAAGATGCTTGTACAAGTCTGATGACCTAATGAGGTCAATTCCCAGAACCACATGGTAAGAAGAGCCCATTCCTATAAAGTTTTCCTTTGCCCTCCACACATGTGCACATCCACATACAAATAAATAAACAAATGTAAAAAAATTACTATTTTTGCTGAAAATATCTGTCTCTCATAAGTAGACACAGCTGATAAAGGCAAGGAAGAGATGGACAGGATAGATGAAGCTCCTGTTCTCATGGGACTCGAGATTGGGCAACAAGACAGCCATTTAATTAGAGACCTTTCCCCACAGCCAAGGGGCTCTCAAGTCACAAACTGCTCATAGCACATGATTTTTATCCCAACTTTAGGGCCCACTCTGTAGTGCGTGCATGCATGTATGTGTGTGTGTGTGTGTGTGTGTGTGTGTCTGTCTGTTTGTCTGTCTGTGTAGAGTGCATGTGAAGTCAACTTGTGGGCTTAAGGGCAAGACAGCAGAGGACACTCCAAAAAGAAACCTCCCCAAATTCGACAGGGAATTCGCCATTTGGAGGAGAAGCCAAGGTCCCCAGCTTATAAAGAGCATGTTGTAGCCAATCTCATGCCCTGTTCCCCTCCCCTGATGTCAGGAGGCACCAAATAGCACAGGAAAAAGTAACAGGACAACCAAGAAGGGACAGACACTCTGGTGACTCAGCCCTTTGTAAGACAGGCACCAAACTGGATTAATTTAATTTAAGAAAGAACTATTACCCAAGAAAAGAGAGATCGACAGGAGAGGCAGAAGCCGACTTCAGAAGCTGGGAGACTGTCATCCCCACAGAGACGCATGGGGAACTCAACCATGAAAAAGAAGCAGCTAGCAATCTTACAACTTTTAATTTCACCATTAACATTTCTAGAAAGATAAATTAAGTCAGGAAGAGCACCAAAGGGTGACTAATTAAGTATGCTAGAAATCATGCCAAGTGACTTCATAAGAATACAGTGCCCCAAAGACCAAAAGAAAAGCACCACACAAAATCTACTGGGTGGAGAGGTCTAGATAATATTGTCCAAATCAAGATCTAGAGGATAAACACTCAGATGGAGCAGCCTCAACTACTCTGGTTTTCTTCATTTTTAAATTTTAAATGTATGGGTGTTTACCTGCATAGATGTCTGTGCACCACATGTATGCAGTGCCTGTGGAAGCCAGAAGGTGGCATTAGATCCCCTGGGACTGGAGTTACAGACAGTTGTGAGCTGCCATGTGGGTGCTGGTAATTGAGCCCAGGTCTTCTACAAGAGCAGTCAATGCTCTTAACTAATGAGCCATCTCTCAAGTCCTCTTACTGACCTTTAATGGGCAAAGACACTGACACTGATGTATTCATATAGAAGAAAGGTCCACTCCATGAAGAATCATCTTGACACCACCATAGACAAAAAGATAAGAATTTAACAGACAAGGCAAAGCTAAAGAGATGTAAGAAAATGGACACATCCATGAACATCAGCCTGATGAAACAAACCAACAGCAGAGACTTATGGCAGGAGCTGGTTAATGAGCATTCCTAGGAAGGTTTATTCAAGATGCAAATGCTGGGCTGGGGCTGCAGCTGAGCAGTGGAGTGCTTGCTTGCCTTGTGTGCTTGAGGCCCCGAGTCCAACCTCAGCACCACGAACAAACTTCATCCTCCTCCAGATTGTACTCTGAATCTCTAGGCATGTGAGATGAGATGGGGGAAGTGGGGAGAGGATATGTGGACTTGTGTGCACATGTGCAGGTGGGTAGGTCTGGGGTCAGTTCTGAGCATCTTCCTTAATCACTCTCCGCCTTCCCTCTGAGCAGGCTCTCTCACTGAACCTGGAGCCAGCTCACTGATTAGCCTGGCTGGCCAGGAAGCCTCACAGATCTCCTTGCCTCTGCCTCCCTAGTGGTGACACTGAGCTTTTTCCTTGGTTTTGGGGAGCAGGCTCAGAGCTCACATTTTGAATAACAGTCTGGATGTTCTGATGTGGGCAGTTGAAGACTAGACTTTTAAGACTTAGCAAGTTAAATGACACTATTGACAATCTGCAGTAATCATTTTCTATTGCTGTGAGAAAGCACCACGACCAAGACAACTTCCATAGGAAAGGTTTATTTGGGTTAAGGTTCCAGAGGAATAAGAGTTCATGACCACTGCGGCAGAGAGGCGTGGCAGCCGGTAGCAAAGCAGCTGGAACAGCTAGCTGAGAGCTCACATCTTGACCACTAACATGAAGCAGAGAAAGAGAGAGAGAGAGACAGAGAGACAGAGAGAGAGAAGACACTAGGAATCACTCAAGTCTTTAAACTCTCAAAGCCCAACTCTAGTGACATACTCTCTTTAACAGTCTTCCCAGACAGTGCCACCAACTGGGACCAAGTGTTCAAATACGTGAACCTATGGGGAACATTTTCATTCAAATCACCACATAACATGATTGAATTTAATAGATATATTGAGAACTTTACACCAAAAAGAGAATAGTTATTCTTTTGAAATATCAAAGAGGATATTTGATATTTGATATTTGATATATATGAATTGGTGGCTATAAATCAGACCTCAGTAACTTCCAAACCAGGATACTAATGCAGCCAATTAGAGATTAACATGAAAGGCAAAATTAGAAAAATAAAATCTACTTACTCAGAATGTCTAAAAAACCTTTAAAATTGAGAAGAGGAACACTCCTATAAAACCCTAAGTTTTTCAGAAACAAATGACAGCAGCAGCAGCAGCAGCACTATGGTGAGGTGTGTGGGATGAAGACAGAGCCTTGCTTAGGGGGTAACTCAACCTGTTTACCTAGAAACCAGGGCTGTGGTGGTTTGAATGAGAATGGCCCCCACAGGCTCATAGATTTGAATGCTTAGTCACCAGGGAGTAGCACTGTTTGAGAAGGATTGGAAAGTGTGGCCTTGTTGCACACACTGAAGTGTGTCACTGGCACACTTGGGTTTTCAAAAGCCCAAGTCTGGCCCAGTGTCACTCTCTCTTAGCCTGTGGACCGGAATGTTGCTCTCAGCTACTGCTCCAGTGCCTCCAGTGCATGCCGCCACACTCCCTGCTGTGATGATAATGGAGCAACCCTCTGAAACTGTGGTTAGCCCCCAGTTAAAGGCTTTCCTTCATTAGAGTTGGCCCAGTCACGGGACGCTTCACAGCAGCAGAGCAGTGGCTGAGACAAGGCTGAGGGTGGGTGAACAACGAACTTGTGGGTAACAGGAGTAGGGTCAGGGAGCTTGAACAACCAAATAAACCAAAATGTTTAGGGAAGGAAGAAGTAAAGGCTAAAATGACATGAAATAGAAAAAAATGAGCAAACAACGAGATGCCTGAGTGGGGTACACAGGGCTCAATCCAACTCAATCCAGCTAAAAGCAGAGAGCCTTTTTCAGGCTTACTTCTAGATTGTTTGAATCTTCTTAGTGAGAAAGCACTTATGCATTAACAGTTACATAAAATGACAGAAAAAAAATGCAAAATACTTAAGAAATTCTAAATAGGCTATACATGTGAGGCATAAGCCAGACCATTTATACTATTATTGACTGGGAGGTCACTCTTTATTGTTGGTAAATTGGAAAAGCTGCTTTAGTGAGCCACATTCCATCTGGCAGCTTCATTTGCATAAGCCTGTATGGGGTGCTGGGTGGCCACGTGGCCCCTTCTGGATGTTCCATTAGTGCCGGCTCAGCATTGTATGCATGTGCATGCATCATTCACGCTCAGCACTGCACCAGCCCTGCTCTGCTGGCCTCCTGCGGCTGCCCCACTGGCTCATGGCCTACTAAGACCACAGGCCAGTCTGTGCTTCATTCTGAGCTGGCTGGCTGGACATCTCTGGCTGCCTGAATGGTCCTGGGTAGCACCGAGGCTAATTCTAATGCTAGTCGGAAGGAGAAAGTCCTCCTCTTTCACCAGACTATCAAGTTTTCAGTCTAAACTGGAAGTTAGAAGTTGGTGTTGCAGGGGCCAAATTTGGCCAGTAGCTATGTTTTGTTTGGAGTATGGGAAATTATAAATTAATTATCAACATTAAAAATGGAAGGTATCTGGGGTTGGAGCAGTGGCTCAGTGATTAAGAGCATTGGCTGCTCTTTCAGAGGACCCTGGGTTCAATTCCCACCACCCACATGGCTGCTTACAATTGTCTAGAACTCCAGTTCCAGGGGATCCAATACCCTCTTCTGGTCTCTGAGGGTGTTGCACAGATATAATATGTGGGCAAAACACCCATATACATAAAAATAAAAATTTTATAAAATTAAACATACCTCTCATCAGCTACCTGGCTTCAGTTAAAAACAGAAAGCTTAACTCCATAGGGCCTCACATTTTATGGTGATGGCTAACTATGGCCATCCTCGGCAGTCCCCCTACTTCTTCCATGCCTTGATTTAGAGTCACATGATTTAATAGACTTTAAATTTAGAACACCTATCCCAATTCCCCACTGTCTACTCTATGCTAAGTAGGACAAAAATTCCTTTCAAGTTTTTGGAACAAAGTTCATTACATTCATTCACCCATCTGTGCACATGTGGGAGTGAGGGATGCACACATAGCCTGGCATGCCTGTGGAGGTCAAAGGACAACAATGCATGAGTCAGTTCTTGCCCTCTACCATTTAGGCCCCAGGACTCACACTCTGGCAGTTGCCTCTACTGCTGGGCCATTTGCTGGCCCCTCTTTACCATTTCAGGTGTCCTTATTCAGGGCTTAGAAAATATCGCCCCCAGAATTACACCAAGGTGATGTGGCAATGTGGCGGTGTGTCTCGTGAACACTTGTGCTGTACCCTTCTTCCTCTCACTGACCCAATCACTCAATTATTCAATTCCCTTGCTTAACAAAGACTTGTTTGCATACTAACTGGGCCAGGCGGTTTTCTAAAGTCCAAAAACACAGCTGGGCATGCACACACCTTTAAAAATCTCAGCCCTCAGGAGGATGGGCAGGAGGACCGACCTCTGAGTTGGAGGCCAGCCTGGTCTACACAGTGAGTTCCAGGAGAGCCAGAGTTACATGGTGAGGCTCTGTTTGAAAAAATCAAAACCCAATGAAGTCCAGAAGCATACTGGACAACAAGACAGAGCTGGGGTCTGGGAGTTGGGGGTGTCTACCCGCCAGTGACCTATAGGACGACCGCCAGGGTGAGCAGCCCTGAATAGCATGCCTTCTCTGCTGACATAAAGTTTGGAATATGAGGTGTTCTTCTACAACCTAGGAGCCTCAAGTTCAGAGACGGCAGGGAGAGGGAATACTTAATCCATTCCTTCCTGTTGGAAAAGGAAATGGGGCTCCAGAGAAGGTGACTCAGCCAAGGCCCCATTTACCAGGCTGTAAAAAGGTTTGCAGCAGGTCTACTCTCCTGGGCTTGGTGGGCTCCATCTGTGCTGTTGGGCCTCAGGAAACAGGAGACGCAGCTGAATTGTCACCACGCCCAACATGGAGTAGAGACAGACCAGGGAAAGCTTGATGTGCATTTTCGGAAAACACAAGTCTTCCAATTAAGAGCCAAACAGCAACAGTGATGGTCGCAGCAGCGGAAGGCAGGCCTGGGGCGCTGAGGCTGCTCTGCCCACCCATGGCTGTGGCTCCTCCTCCTCCTCAGCTGGATTTCAGCACTTCTTTTTCAGGTCTTAACTAATCAGGTCTTTCCTACCCAACTCCATCTTGTTGGCTTTGTCCACCCCCCCACCCCCACCCTGCCTTCTGGTCTGATGTATGGTTCTTGTTTGTTTTATTTTGTGCTTTTTTGAGATAGGGTTTCTCTGTGTAACAGTCCTGGCATCTGTTTTGAAGACCAGGCTAACCCTCTAACTCAGCACTCCTCCTGCCTCTGCCTCCCGAGTGCTGGGATTAAAGGTGTGCACCCCCACTGCCCAGCTGAATTATGTTTTTGAATGTGACAGAAGTGCAGAAAACAAGATGTATCTATTAGCCTAGCACGTGGAGGCTGAGACAGATGGATCTTAAGTTCAATGCTAGCCTGTCTCAGAAGGCCAAACAACAAAAGTGAATCATTTTATGTGAAGACAATTATTTTGGGCTGTCATTGAACCCAGGCCTCGTGTGCTAAGCATGTGCCTTACCATCAGCACCACAACCCATTATGTTTAACTCAGCTTTGACCTTGTTCAAGCCAAGCTTCCTTCTCTGACCACACTGAAGTCCGCTAAGCCAAGAACTGCTACATCTTATACTTATGTTCAACATGGAGTTTTCATCAAGTACAACATTTCTGTCTCACTGAGAGTCACCACAGTCACGCCTCCACTGCCACCCTCTCCCAAGAACTACCTTGTTTTCCCTTTCCCCACCCCCCTCTGAAAACTCACTTGTGTATATTCTTTAAATTATCAGATCCCAGGAGCTGGAGAGATGGTTTAGCAGTTAAGAGTATTTACGCTCTTGCAGAGGACTGAGGTTCGGTTCCCAGCATCCATATAGCAGCTCATAACTACCTATATAACTCCAGTTCCAGGGGATCGAACACCTTCTGTTCTTTTGGGCTCTTCATGAAAAACACCTTCACCCCTGTACACACACACACACACACACACACACACACACACACACACACATCTTTTGGGGACAAGTTTTTCGTATCCCTCTTATAAAAACAGCTTGCCAACCTGACTGGACCAATCAGAACTGAGACATAATCTCCCTCCAACCGAGACATAATCTCCCTCCTGGCTAGAGGTTCCATCTTTAAGACTTACTAAAGCTAGGTGGTGGTAGGACACTGTTTTAGTTAAGGTTTCTGTTGCTGTGATGAAACACCATGACCAAGGCAACTTGGGGAGGAAAGGGTTTATTTCAGCTTACACTTCCAGATGACAGTCAAGTCAGGAACTCAAACTGGGCAGAAACGTGGAGGCACGAACTGATGCAGAAGCCATGGAGGAATGCTGCTTACTGGCTTGCTCAGCCTCCTTTCTTATAGAAGCCAGGATAACCAGCAGCCTAGGGATGGTACCATTCACCTTGGGCTGGGCTCTCCCCTATCAATCACTAATTTGAGACATTAAGAAAATGTCTACAGGCTGGCCTACAGCCAGATCTTACGGAGGCATTTTCTTAATGGAGGCTCCCTCCTCTCAGATGACTTTAGCTTGTGTCACGTTGACACAGACTATCCAGCACAGACACACAGGTCATCCCAGTGCTCTGAAGGCTGAAGTTTGAAGCCAGTCGTATCCTATCCTAACAAACAAGTACATGAAACCCCCTTGAAATCTCTAAGACCTTGGCATTATTGCTCAACCCATGTGCTTATGTCCAAGGACATAAGCTAAGGTCATCTGAGAGGAGGAAACCTCAGTTGAGAAAGTCCCTCCATAAAATCTGGTTACAGGGCAGACCTATAGGGCATTTTCTTATTAGTGATTGATGTGTGTTGGACCCAGCCCAGTGTGGGTGGGGCCACCCCTGGGCTGGTGGTTGTCAGTGGGTTCTGTAAGAAAGCAGGCTGAGCAAGCAGGGGATGGGAGTAGGGGAGCAAGCCAGTAAGCAGCACTCCTCCATGGTCTCTGCATCAACTCCTGCCTCCGGGTTCCCACCTGGTTTGAGTTCCGGCCTAGGCATCCTCTCAATGAACTGTGACTCTATACATAAGCCAAATAAACCTTTTCTCCCAAGTTGCTTTTGGTCATGGTATTTCACCACAGCAATAATAACCCTGAGTAATATAACCTATTTGCAATTCTGTCTTTCCTTGTGCCTTGGTTTCTCTTAAGAGTTGATCATTTTAGAGACTGGAGAGATAGCTCAGTGGTTAAGAGCCTGTACTACTGTTCTTACAGAAGATCTGAGTTTGGCTCCCTGAACTCAAAGGCCTGTACCTCCGGCTTTGGGGTGAGCAAATGCCTCTAGGCTCCATGGGTACCTGTACTCACGTGCACATACCTACAAACAGGCTCACGTACATATACATAATTTAAAATAAATTTTTAGAGGGGAAAAAAAGTTGACAATTTGAGATCAATGAGATGGCCCAGTGGGTAAAGGCACTGTGGTACAAACTTGACCTGAGTTTAATCCCCAGAACACACCAGGCAGAAGGACAGAACCAATTCCCCAAAGTTGTCCTCATTAGACACACACACACACACACACACACACACACACACACACACACACACCCCAAATAAATAAATAACAAATGTAAATAAGTTTTAAATGTTGACAATTTTCAGCCTTTTAACTATGGTTTTAAATATTTTTGTCTTTTATAATTGCCGTATCTGTGCCACAGAGTATCTCAAAGCACACTCCTTCCTTTTGAGGTGGATTCTGATCTGTAGGCTCAGTTCCCAAGCACCAGGAGATCCTGGGCTATGCCCTGCATGCAAATTCTGTTATCTTACAAATTAAGCCCCAACAGAGTTTTTAATCACTATCATCATGACCTGTACACATCACACTGTCTCCTTAGAAGTGTGCTCTCCAGGAGTGCTGCAATTACAGCCTTGTCGGAGGCTGCTGAAAGGGGATCTGAGCCCAAGCCAGGATCAGAACCCATCTCAGTGGGCAGGCCCAGGGAACCAGTGGCTTTGCTCATTGTTTACTCTTGATTTGGAACTAACTGTAGACTTTGTGTCTCACTGGGGAGGAATTCAGTCGCTCCCTTCAGTGACCCCCCCCCCGCCCCCCATTTCAGGACAATAGCGGACATCACAATGGGGACAAGAAGGACTTGGATGGGATGCCACTGTGCTGTCTGTCTTCTTACTTCCATCATCCTTCACTGGGACTTGGTTCTGACAAAGCAGAGCAAGCCGGCGTGTGTGTGTGTGTGTGTGTGTGTGTGTGTGTGTGTGTGTGTGTGTGTGTTGGGGGTGGGGTGGGTGATGGTTTTTACCACAGTATGGATATGGAGGGCTAGGTAGAGGGCAACCTTGGGTCATTGCCTCACACCTGTTTGAGACTGTAGCTAGGCTAAGTGCGGAGCTTCTGGGAGTCTCCTGTGTCTGCCTCCATCCCAGTAGGAGCCCTGGCTTCCTCAACTGGCTTTATATTTGTTCTGGGAATTCTAACTCAGGTCCTCAATGCTTGTATGGCAAGAGCGCTACCCATTGAGCAATCTTCCCAGCCCTAGCTGTTTAATTTTTTTAAAACTTATTTTGAAAAATGTAAAATCCACAATTTATCAAATTAGTATAATGGGCACCCAGATATCTTCCTCCTACATTCACCAACTGTTATTCTGCCGCCCACATTAAGTACAGACTTTACTTTGTTGCCTTTGTAACACTGTGACCCTCTCTTCTGTCTTCTACATTCTATACATGTCTTCAAGGAATAAGAATGTTTTCTCAGGGGCTGGAGAAAAGGCTCAGTGGTTAAGAGCACTGGTTGCTCTTCCAGAGGACCTGGGTTCCATTCCAAACACCCACACAGTGGTTCACATGCTCACGACTATTTAACTCCAGTTCCAGGAATCCAACAACCCTCTTCTAGCCTCACAGGCACAAAGCATGCATGGTGCAGTCATACATGCAGGCAAAATACCCATACACATAAAATGGAAATAAATAAATAAATATTTATTTAAAAAAGTAAAAAAAAAAAAAAGGAAAAAAGGATGTTTTCTGAGAAGACCACAGTTTAAAAAAAATCAAACTCAGGAAATTTAACATCAATCCAATATTGTGACATATATATCGTCTATTATTCCTCAAATTTGGCAATTACTGAATTTCTCCCCAAACTCAGGGGTCCTCCCAGGCCCAGGATCCCCCTGCACACAGTGTGGTGCAGGTCTTGTCGTTAACCTGGGGCGTTTCTCGCCTTCCCTTGTCTCTCGCGCCTCTGACGGTTTTCAGGACTCTGTACAGCCCCTCGTAGAGCAGCCCTCCATCCAGCCCTCCATCCAGTCCTCCATCCAGCCCTCCATCCAGCCCTCCATCCAGCCCTCCATCCAGCCCTCCATCCAGCTCTCCATCCAGCCCTCCATCCAGTCCTCCATCCAGTCCTCCATCCAGCCCTCCATCCAGCCCTCCATTCGGGCTGTTGGTCCTCATTTGGCTTTGGCATTTCTCACTGCCATTCCCAGCTGTGCACTCACCAGGGAGAGATTCTGCTAAGAGGAATCCTCTCTGTCACTGTGGAAAGTGCCATGAAGCAGCACTGATGGGTGGCCCTGCTGCACGCCTGGCTCCCGGGCTCACATCAATAACAGCCACAACAGCCGTGGCACCTTCTGGAGCAGAACCAGCCCTGTGCAGTTCCTGGCCTGACTGCACCTCCACAGGCAAAAAAGAGTCTCGGGGCCCTGGCATCCAGTACAGGTCTCTCTGTTCCTCAGTTTCTTCAAACACCTAGCACTCGGCTCACAGACTGTGTAATGGATGTTACAGCCTCAACCAGTGTACTGCTCAGTGCTTATGCAGTGTGAGCTCTGTCACTTCAAAATCCACCCTGAGCTCAAACTTCTCAGGTGTCATTTTAGATGTTTGATGGGTGCACCAAAGGTGTGATGTGTGTATGTATGTATGTAGAAGTCAGAGATTGACACTGGGTGTCTTCCTCGGTCACTTTCTCCTTTTTTTCGAGAGACAGGGTTCTCTGTGAAACAGTCCTGGTTGTCCTGGATCTCGCTCTGCCGGCCAGGCTGGCCTTGAACTCACAGAGATCCACCTGCTTCTGCTTCCCGAGTGCTGGGATTAAAGGCGTGCGCCACCACGACCCGGCATCTCTCATTTTTCTTTCGACAGTGTCTCCCACTGATCCTGAAGCTCACTGAACTGGCTGGCTTACTGGGTGAGAAAGCCTCGTGACTTATCCTCATCTTCAGCACTGGGGTTACAAACGAGCACTCCACGCCTCGCTTTCTACCTGGGCGCCAGGGACCTGAACTCAAAGCCTCACGCTTATGCAGCAAGCGCTCCACCCGCTGAAGCCCCTCCACATGGAGGCCTTTATGCTAATGCAGTCCTGCCACTCATCTGGGTCATTTCCAGACTCACTCAGGAGCTCGGCTGTGAATGCTCAAAGTCCATCTCACCCTGCATCATGAATCATTAAGAGAATCCTGTCTTTGTCCGTGCTGCAGGGAGCACTGGGATGTCCCTGTGTGCAGAAGGGAGAAATCAAAGGACAGGGCTAGGAGCTGGTGGGAGAACTGGCAGCCTAGGCCTAAGCACGGAGATCCTGCACAGCACCAGCACCTCTGTCTGAATGTGTGGGGTCTCGCTCTTCTGCTGCCCCCCCCCCCCGCCTCTCCTAACCACTACCTTCTGCTCTCACTCCCACAGCTGATCTGAGCACACGCTTTCCATCTGTCAAAACCACTGAAGACACAGCCAATACGTGGTGGCCAAGCCAGTACTCCGCAAGCAGTGCTCTAAGCTACTGGGTGAGTAAGTTACCAGTGTGGAAAGAGAGCCATGCTGCATTATGGAGTTAAAAATGTGGGGTTATCAAATAGGATGGATGACAAACCCACTTATGCTAGATCAGCAATAAAAGTATGGGAGACAAGCCTAGCTACTTGGAAGACTGAGGCAGGAGAATTGCAAGGCAAAGGCCTGCTCGGCTACAGAGTGAGTTCAAAGCCAACCTGTCAAGGCCCTGTCTTAAAATTTAAAATGTGAAAAAAGGGCTGGGAATATAGCTCAGGAAGGTGTTTGTCTAACATATGCAGGGCCTTTGTTCACCGCTGCATACCACCAAAACTAATAAATAAAAATAAACAAAGAAGGTACTTGCTCAAAGGTTGTATTATCTAGAGTTCCCAACAGAAATACCATGCAACATATCTTCTCTGCAGGCCAGCCCTCACTTTTTAAGTCTCACTGTTGAAGGGACCTGCTATAGCTTCTGATGTGGCAGGGCAGGCTCCTCTGGGGATGCCTGGCCAACAGCAGCTTTTAGATGTCAGCATGCAGAAGTAATAAGGACACTAGCTATAGCTGTGAGTGTAAAATCTCTACCTTACTGTGATGTGGACACAACCTAGAATCACCTGGGGAGTGTCTCAACATCTAGTGTCTAGATCAAGCTGGCCTGTGGACATGTCTTGATTGCATTAACTGAAATGGGAAGAACTACTCATGTGGGTAGCACCATTCCCTAGGCAGGAGATCGTCAACTGTGTAAGGTGGAAAAAGACAGCTGAGTACTAACATGCAGGAATTCATTCATTGCCCTCTGCTCTGGAGTGTGAATGTAATGAGACTTGCTGCTTCAAGTTCCTGCCACCTTGACATCCCTGCTATGACAGTCTGTAACCCAAAATTCTAAGCTAAAACAACCTCTCTCCCTTAAACTGCTCTTTGTCAGGGTACTTTATCATAGCAACAGAAATGAAACTAATATACGTGCAATGGAAAGAAAAGCCGTGAAGGCCTTCTGGAAGCTGTCCCAGTGATTATTCTTTCATGTGGCTATTATAACAAGGTCTGGTGATCACTAAATTGGGAAGTGTCTCTCCCGAGAATGAGAGTCACTCCCACCCCATACAATGGCAGGCCATCTATACGCAATCTGGACAGGCATGCACAGGACAGCAGGGTTCTAAAGAGACTTTTGGGTGGAGAGATGGCTCAATGGCCTGGTGCAAGCCAGACAACCTGTGTTCAGTCCTTAGGTCCACAGCTGAAGGAGAGAACTGACTCCTCAAAGCTGTCCTCTGACCTCTACATGTGTGTACAGTAGCACTCATGTGCTCCCCAACACAAATAATAATAAATAAAAAATTTTAAATTTAAACTTTAACTTTCTGTCTATTATTAGACATTTTGGGTTCATTCTTGATTCCTAAAGAAGCCACCTCCTCAAATGGAGACTGAGTCACCCACGCAGCACACATACCATGACTGGGCTTGAACTCTCTAGAAAGTTATCCTCTGCTTGTCAGAATTGGAAAACTGCTCAGAACCCTGCGAAGGCTACTTGTCCAACCTAAGGAAAATCCCGTCTCTATCACAGTCCCCTAGACCTACCATCCTGACTCACAGCTGCTCTTTCAAACCTCCCCCACTTCCTTCCTCCCTCCTCACTGCAGGCCTTGGCATTCTCTGCCCCCTTCGCCTGGGACACTGCTCCACAGGCTCACGCCCTCACACTCCTGAGGGTCCCACTTCATTACTGCCTCATCAGAGGCCATGCCTTAGTATTTAACAGAAACTCTGCTCTGCGGTTTCTACAAGCCCCATCACCTCCTGACACACTATATGCTTTTATATTTGGGTTTTACTTTTTTTTATTATGGGGTGGGCTGTGGTGGCACACACCTTTAATCCCAACACTGGGGAGGCAAAGGCAGGTAGATCTCTGTGAATTTGAGGCTAGCCTGGTCTACAAAGTGACTTCCAGGACAGCCAGGGCTACACAGAGAAACCCTGTCTCAGAAAATCAAACCAAACCAAACCAAACAAAACAAAAACCAACATCTGATTGTTCTTAAAGTAATGAAATCCCCAATTCAGATAACCACACGGAATCTCCTGATTACATCAGTGTCAACTGCTAATTCAATCTTCCCACAGTACCATGTAAGCAGCGCTGGGGGCTGACGAAGCACGCCTCCACCATTCCAGGCTGTGAACTCAAAGCTACCAAGAAACTGGAGTTCACAGGATGTGATGGAAGGCAAAAGGCTGGCATGTTCCAACAGCAAAGGTGAGGTGCAAAGCCTCTATGAAGAGGAGGGTTCCTTCTGCTCCAGCTCAGGCCTCCCTTGCTTCGTGCCAAGCTGGGTATATTTAGCCACGCCCTGAGTTTCTCTGTCCCTGTGCAGATGCATCTCTCAATGCTTCTTTCTGCGGTGGCAGCAAGTACACCACTGTTTCTCTCTCTCTCCTTTCGCAGGGAAATAACTCCAAGGGGAAATTGACTGTGAAGCCTTAAGGAGAGCCCTCTCAAGATGTCGGGGAAAGGCAAGAAAGAAATATAATCAGGTGCTCACAGTGGGGAACATGAAGTGCTGGCAGAGAAGCAGGGGCTGCAACTGAGCATGTACACTGAGGAATGCTGCTAATGCTGAGGGCAGGAGAAGCCTGGGAGGATCTGCTGTCCAGTGTGCAGGGTGCTGGAGCTTGCCAAAGAGGAACAAGGTATCCATTTAACAGAAGGTGCCAGGTGCTTCCCCATGGGCAAACAACTATGGTCTCCAGCTCACAGGGCACACAGCACTCTGGACATCGTGTGGGGGTAGATTATAACAGACTGAACATGGCGAGGATCCAGCTGAAAGAAAATGAAGGTTTCTTTGTACAGACTGTTCCCAAGCAGGGGACTGTTGGTGGATTCAAAAGCGAATGGTGAGCCAGGTGTGGTGGTTCCAGCAGAAGCATCTTGATTTGAGGCTAGCTGGACTACATTAAAAATGGAGGAGAAGGGGGAGATGAGAAGAAACGCTGGAGAAGGTTCCATGGGTAAAGCGCTAGCTGTGCAAGTCTGGTGACCTGAGTTCACCACCCAGAACCCACGTAAAGGGAAAAGAGAACCGAGTCCATTAAGGTTGACTTCTGACCTCCCATATGAGCCTCAGCACGCACACATGTACACATGCACACACGTGTACACACACACACACACACACACACACACACACACACACACACAAATATTAGAAGAAAGAAAAAGAAAACAACTCCACGCGTGCAATGTGTGCAAGTCTCCAACAGCACAGGAGGAAGCAGGGTCCCAGCTTCTTCCCTGTGTCTCCCTTTTGAGCAAATAAGGAACCGCAAACACAGAACAGAGGTCAAAGTGGCTCCTGACAGTCCTCCCACACCAGATCCTTTCTCTTTCTGCCACTCGAATTCAACAACAGAAGTCACAGAAAGTGAAGGTGAAGGCCTGCTGAAGCTATGAATCTTCAGGCAGGCCCACAGCTGAGCAACTTGACTTCACCTGAAATCTCCTCAGAATTTTGTTTCTATGTAACATGGAGAGAATATGTATTCATGCATTCTTTTTCCTTTTTAAATATTTATTTATTATGTACACAGTATTCTGACTGCATGTTTTGCCTGCAGCCAGAAGAGGGCACTAGATCTCATCACAGATGGTTGTGAGCCACCATGTGGTTGCTGGAGTTGAACTCGGGCCCTCTGGAAGAGCAGTCAGTGCTCTTAACCCCTGAGCCATCTCTCCAGTCCCCATAGTCATTCATTTTAATTATAAAGCTTGTCCCCTTAGAACAGTGGTTCTCAACCTTCCTAGTGTTGCAACCCTCTAATAAATACAGTTCCTCATGTTGTGGTGACCCCCAATCATAAAATTATTTTCATTGCTATTTCATAACTGTAGTTTTGCTACTGTTGTGAACTGTAACGTAAATATCTGATATGTAGGATATCTGATATGTGACCCAGTGAAAGGGTCCTTCATCCCGCAAAGGGTCATGACTCATAGGTTGAGAACCACTGCCTTAGAACAACTTCCACTTTCCAATCCCATTCCCACTCTCCAGCCAAGGCCCACTATGCACCTCCTAGTCCACTCTGCTGTCTCCTTATTCAATGTCTCCACTCACTCCATGCTCTCCTACTCACAGTGTTGCATCGTGCTCCTTGAACTCCTTGAAACCCAGCCTCCTGCCAACTGCACAGGCAGTTCCTGCCTGGGATACTCTTCACACTGCTGCCTGCCTATGTGCTCCTGTCCAGCCAACATCATGCTGTCCATCTCCCTCTTCTGATTTCATTCACTTTGTTATGATTATTTTAGAAAAGGTTTCCCTATGTAGCCCAGGCCGCCCTTGCTCAGGGCCTTCCTGCTCTGTCTCTGAACAGTGCAATTATAAATGTGCACCACCATGCCCAGTTCCCTCTTCTGTTTCTTCCAGTGAACCTGGTGATACCTGAAATTATCTTATTTCATTCTTCCTATTTCTATCTCGCCTAGAACATTAATTGGTTAAAAAACAGACACTCCATGTGCTTTGTTGATCTCTGTGTCTATGGTGCTAAGAACATAAGCCAAGGCTCAAGAATGCACTGTCAGGAAACACTTGTGGCAGGAAAGCCTGGGACATACTATTACTGGGAGTGGGATGGTGGTCTGAAAAAGGGACAGCAAGTATGCATTGACCCCCATCAGCTGTGGTACAAACATGGCTGTAAGCTGCAGGTACCCAAGCCTCTGAGTGCTCCACGGGTGGTCTGCTGCCTGGGGTCACTGAGATATAGAATGCCTCACAGCCTAGGTACACACATACAGCAGATGGGGTGTCACTCTCTGCCTGACCTCAGCCCCTTCAGATTCTTTTGTAGCATTCTGTCCTTTTTCAGGAAGACTCCCCAGCTAAGTTATTCTTTTCTGTCAGGCCTGACCTGTTGCAGAATATTACTTTAACTATGTAAAGATGTGTTACATTTGTTTATGTTGCAGAATGTTACTATAACTATGTAAAGATGTGTTGCATTTGTTTAATTATGAAAGTGTATTGCTTTTGTTTATGCTGCATTTGTTTAACTATGTAAAGATGTGTTGCTGTTTCACCTTGCCTGCCTAGGGCACCTGATTGGTCTAATAAAAAGCCGAACAGCCAATAGCTAAGCTAAGAAGATAGGCGGGGCTGGTTGGCAGAGAGAATAAGTAGGGGAGAGAAGGAGAGAATGAGGGAGAAAAAGAGCAAGATGCCCGGGATCAGGCAGCCAGGCAACTGCCAGCCAGCAAGGCATGGAGTAGAACATACAGAATGAAAGAACAGTAAAAGCCTTGAGGCAAAGTGTAGGTGAAGAGAAACAGATTAAATTAAGTTATAAGAGCTAACAAGAAATGAACCAAGCTAAGGCCAAGCATTCATAATTATTTAAGTCTCAGAGTCATGATTTGAGAGCAGATTGGTAGCCCAAAAGGAAGCCTGCTACACTCGCCTCCCCTCTCAGCCCCTTCTCCATTTAGAGTGATTGGATGCTAGCTGACCTACCCAGGAACACAGATGTGTGGCCCACGCTCTATGTGTCAAAATATGTAACAAAATGTGTGAGATAAGGGCAGCAAGATGGCTCAGCAGGTAAAAGTGCTTGCTGCACAAGCCTGATGACCTGAATTCAATCCCTGGATCCCACAGTAGGAGAGGACTGACTCCCCAAAGTTGTCCTTTGACCTCCACATGTGCTTCACTGCACATCTCTCTCTCCCTCTCCCCTCCGTCTCTGTCTCTCTCTCACACACACACACACATACATACACACACACACTTTTTTTTTTTAATGTGTGAGTTTGTGGGGAGAATAATGGTCAAAGTAGGTGTTGGAAAGAGCACTGCCCGAGGCCTCGTTTTGTGGGAGCCCCGAGTGCAGGCTGAGGACAGTCCCTACCTGTGTGGGATCCACAGTGGTATCCTTGGCCTTGCCAGTCACATCCTTAGGTGACTCAAAATCTTCTGAACAATCCAGAGGAGGTTCAATGTGGAGCCGAGGCCAGCTTCAGTTCTGATCTGCACGGATTTCTGGACACAGAAATTCAGTGTTGAAATGAGAACAGATACCATTCTGCTCAAGGACAGCTGCCCACAAGAATGGGACTCAAAGGGTACTGTCCCTGAGCAGGACAGGATTTTGATTGTTTTTTTTTTTTAAAGATCAGGTCTCTTTAGTCTAGCTCTCCGCAAACCCCTGCCTCAGCCTCCCGAGCACTGGAGTTACCACTGTGCCACTGTGCCTAGCTCAGCAGCTACGGCTTCACAGGGTCATCCTACTCTGCTTGTTTCTCCCTTATATTTGCAAAGTGTGTAGTAGAAATTTTCAGAATTTTAATGATTATTTTTCAGTAGAATTTTTATAGGTGTTCGCCTTTTCCCAAAGAGCCTTGTGAACTACCTGACCCTGTGTTTGGGAAAGCCTGGCTGACACACCATAGGTATGCTTAAGTGAAATGTACAGGAAGCTTGAAGAGCTTTTTGGACTACACGAGCTGCCCCTGCTGCAGCCTCCCTTCCTTCAAGCATTCTTTGCATCTTTCTTTGAGGAACAAACACCTGTACCAGGTGTTGGGGGCTATAGACCACTCCAGAATTCTATTGCCCGTTTGTTCTTCCCCTGTGCTCACGTCGCAGCATGAGCACCCACCCTTGGGCAGCTCAGAAGGACCAAAGGGCCCATATGAACAACAAAAGGCAGGAGTCATAGGGAGTGACGGAGTGCCCCGTGCCCAGCTCAGCTAGCATTCGGATTTACAAGGAGACGCTCCTCTGCTGCCCCCAGATGTTGCACCATCAGACCACACAGAAAGCTTTTACCACTTGTGGTTTTTATCCTGTGCAGAGTGGGCTGAATTGGTGACACAAAGAGGACCAGCAGAGGCGGTGGCAGCTGCAGCCAGTGGCAAAAAAAAGCAGCTAGAGTTCCAGAGAGTGGGTGGGGCAGAGAGGGGGTGGGGAGATGACTGAGGACAGTGTGGTATGGAGAAGAAAGAGCAGGCTGTGAGCCAAGGCTGTGGAAGGCACAAAAGATGCTGCAGGTCTTGGTTTCTGGAAGCTGCTAACCCCCAAAGCTCATGGTCTTGAGAGTTATACCACTAGCCACGGTAGCCACTGAGCCTCCCACAGAGACTGGCTGCAGAGCTTCAGCACATGCTGCTGCCTGACTGCATAGAGCTCAGGACCTTACTAGCTTCTGAGCGCCTGACTACTGGCAACTGGTATTCAGAAGAGGGGACCTCTAACCCCAGCACCTAGGGCTGTCTCTGACTGTCAGGGCTCTGAGTCTGTCAGTCCAGCCTGTAAGCCTGCCTGTCTGTCCTGTCCTTTGCCTTCTGGAGAAGCACCTTAGTTCTCCCTTGGGCCCAAGACTGCCAGTACTAGGAGCTGCTCCCACTTCCTCATGGTCCCCCCCTGAGTAGAACAAAAGGACTCAGTCAGCTGACAGGTGGCATCTGTTGTCACATCATTCAAGCCACTCTCAGCAAACCCAGACCTTACTTGATACACCCAGCATGCAAGGCTCCCACACTAATCCCTGCACATTCTGTCACATGTGACTGTTGAGCCAGTCTGCTGAGCCCACAGAAGCCCCTTCCTGTGTCTCTGCGGCTTGTTTGCCTCCCTGCCTTCAGTCCATGTGTGGCTCAAGAGTGAGAACAGAACAGGCAACTGTCTATGGGAGCAAGGAAGATGTCCCAGCAGAGAAACAAGAAGGACCACCAGGCCACTCTTAACCATGTCTTGGGATGGTTCTCCACACATCCGCATTGTATCCCCCTTCCCGCTTCACTCAAAGCCCAGGGCTAGCACTAGCGGTGGATGGCTTCCTTCTAGACTTCACTACTTCGTTCTTCTCTCCAGGCCAAGGAAGGCATGCTACGCTCTTCTCCTGGGCCACCCAGCAACACCCTAACACTGGGACCTATTGGCCAGGAGAAGATGGGAGAAAAGAAAGTGGCTGACCAGACTTAGGTCAGAAGGGGTAGCCAGAATCACCAGTCACCAAGACCCTTTAGAGCCTTCTGGCCCTTTCTCTAGAAAGGGGAGGGCTTGGACCAGGGCTTTGCTACTGCTGAATGCTGCCTGTGAACCTGTAATATTAACCTTTGCCTCCCCTCTTTTCTAGAAATCCAACGAGCCTGGACACACCTTGCCTGTCTGTCCTGTCCTTTGCCTCTGGAGAAAGCACCTTAGTTCTTTCTTGGGAACTCCTGTCAACCACGGATCCTGTGGCTCTGGTAGAACTGAGTTCCTCCACCAGGATAAGATGGAACATGTGACCTAAACCCGAGCTGCAGATATCACTTCCCTCTCCTGCCTACCATACTAAGTGATAGTTCCCAGGAACAGGAGAGACGCGAGACTCAGGGACAGTATGTAAGGAAGGAGCTGCTAGGGCTCTCTTACACCCTGAGCACAGAAAAATCTCCTGAAAGGTAGGAGGTTGAGGTCTACCTGAAAGGAAGCTGGCAAGTGACAGTAGAAGGTGCAGCTTGGCCGGCTCTGGGTTGGCACATCCAGAGGAGCTCTACACCCAGCAAGGAACCAGGATCACAGACCTTCAGCAACTTCCAGCCTCCTCCCCAGCAGCTCAGCACAGCAGAGCTTCCCAGGGATATCCAATATTCAAACACAGCTTTGTGGTCAGCCCCAAGGCCTTTAGTCAGCAGGCCTCGCGAAGCTCTCACTGCACCAAGTTCCAGACACCAGTGCCCCGCCCCTGAGTCCACTCAGCACCATAGTGAACACTGCAGGTTATGAAGCAACAGTGCTGAAATTAACTCTGTGGTCCAGAAAGTGCTCACAACACTGAGTGGGTGCCCAGAGGTAATAAATAGCCGCCATCTGGCCTGCTCTCCCGCCCTAGCCTGGGGAGCCTCCTCTGCCCACAACCTGGGGGATGGCCCCACCCACACCAAGGCTGGCAGATTCCAGCCCCAGCCACATGCATGCTCCTGGTCTCCCACCTTCCACCTTGCATGGAGGGATGATGACGCTCTGGGTTGGCTCCCCAATTGGCATGCGGCTTTACCAGGAGTGGGTGTTTATAAGTGGCTGCTCCTTCCTGCCTACTTGCAAACCCAGACCCTGGCAGACCTTTGCAGTACCTATGCTGGAGGAGGATTTTAAAAAGCCTCTCCATACAAACCTCCCAAAGCTGCTCACTTCAAGCTCAGCCCACACTCCACCCAGTTCATGCCCGGATTATTTGTGTGTCTTCTGCACCTCCTCATAAAGTGTTCTAAGACGGTGCATTGAAGTGTACTGTCAAGCACAAAAGGAGCAAGCACAGGGGATGCCCTGCATGCTTGTACGGGTTGTGCAATATGTTAATGGCACCCTCTAGAGGTAGAAGGGTTCTACCGATCCCCCAAAGCAGGCTGGGGTGCGGAGCTGGTCTTTGATCAGCTCCTCCCAGTTTTGTCAGCTCTTGACATGGTCAGGAGTCAGAAGGTAGCAAAGGGATCCAGCTTCCCAACCTAGAGGTGAGCTATACTCAAGATGCTCATACGGCTGAAGCGACCCAGGAAGCAGATGTTGCCGTGAGGGGCAGCCAAGGCCACTTTCATCCCACAGCAAACCTGCTATGGAGACCTTTCCTGAGAGTCTAGCCCACAGTAAATCACCGGAAGGCCAATCCCTTCACTACCGATTTAATGCCGAGAGCCAGTGACGTTTATCAAAGCTGACAGCATTTTGGTAAACGGCGGCTCTGTTGATTAGGCCACTGTCTACCCAAGTATTACAAGGCTGAGGAAGCCATAAATCTTAATCCACTGATGGCAGCAGAGAGATCTAAGGCCCAGAAGCAGCAAGGGAACGGCCAGCAGGGATGATGCCAGGGTATCACCTGCAGGCTGCTCCACAGGAAAGGCGGCGGCCTGGGAGCCTGCTGCCTTCATCCAGTCAACCTTCAGAGCCCCCAAGCCCCACTACTGACCAGGCCATGACCAGCAACAGTGATGGTGTGACCTCCACGGGCCCTTTATGGTGGCTCTGTAGTACAAGAGAAACCCTGAGACTGGGACGGGGCCATGGTCCCATTTTTGGTGGGGTGGCTTTTAAGAATTGGCCACTGGGACATTGTTACCTTAACTACCTGTCTCCCTCTGTTATCCCCAAGGACAGGAGCATCATGGGTGGTTCTATAGCCTCCTGGCTAAATGAGCTTTAGACCTGTAGTCCTGGGAAAGCCCCTTCTGTTTCGGTAGCTAGGAGCAAAGTGCTTCCCACTTGCTGGTCTGGGCCTACAAGAATGGAATTCAACCCTGCAGGGAGAGGTGACAGAGACATGAGAAGTGAGGAAGCCCAGGAGCAGAGAACAGCAGCTTGGGAGGTGCCGTCTGCTGCTGTCAACAAGGCTAAGACTACACTGTGATAACCAAGTCCTTGTTCACCAGGCCATGGCCAGCAGAAGTGACAGTGTGACCCCACTGGCCCTTTGTGGTGGATCCTGCAGTATAAAAGAAACCGTGAGACTGGGACAGGGTCATGGTCCCATTCCTGGTAGGGTAGCTTTAAGAACTGGCCACTGGCTACTTGGGACCCTGCCACCTTAACCACCAGCTTCCACCTGGCTACCCCCAAAGACAGAGGAGCCCAGCCAAAAGATGGAAGCAGCTAGGGCATCGAATCTCAAACCTGTAATCCCAGCGTGAGGAGGTGCCTCAAGAGGATCAAGACTTCAAGGTAGGCCTCAACTACATAGTGAGTTCAAGGCCAGCATAGGCTATAAGAGACCCCACTTCAAAACTTTTTAAAAGTAAATAAAGAATTAAAAATTTGAAACTCAGCCGGGCAGTGTGGTACATGCCTTTAATCCCAGCACTCGGGAGGCAGAGCCAGGTGGATCTCTGTGAGTTTGAGTTTACAGAGCAAGATCCAAGATAGGCACCAAAAACTACACAGAGAAACCCTGTCTCAAAAAAAAATTTTTTTTTTTTAAACTCCAGAAATATGAGTGCAGAGACTGTCCCCTCTCTCTTCTGTGGACCCAAAGGCCTGTCCCTGGCACTTTCTATCTTGGAGATACTTTCCACTTAACTCCATTTCTTAGGGCCAGAGGATGTCAATCCAGAGCATGTCAATGAGCTTCTCATCCTGGTGACAATAACAAACATTGTAGTGACACACCGAGGCTATACTGCCCAACTCCAGAACCCTAGACCATAAATTGTAATCATACCCCACGGCCAGGCTGTTCAAGGCCAGGCAAGATTAGCAACAGGTGACCTTGAGTCATATAGCCACTCAGGCAGCAGGCAGCACCACACCGAGGCCAACTATCCCAGTCCAACTACCACAACTACCACAGGCCACAGCCTGAGTAACACAGATGAGCTGAGACACTCAAATAATTTCTCTTACAAGTTTCAACCAGTCCAGAAGTGAGAAATGACCTGGAGGGTACAATGGGTCAGTGAAGGCAGAGGATAGGCTAAAGAGTGGGGCTGTGGGAAGGGGCAGAGAAGAGCTGTGTGGATTCAGGAACACAGCCTCGGAGATCCTGCAAGCCCTGAGTTGTGGGGTGGACAGGATGGTCCTATCTGCACACGGCAGCCAAGAGATTTCCAAAGGCCGCTTCTCCCATCTTGGTGCTTCCCAGAGCCCTTCCACTCAGTCTGCCATGAAGACTCCTCCAGCCAGTGTGATCGGCCATGCAACTGTGACCCAGGTCCCCAGCTCCTCCTCTCCACCACCATGCACTGACCACGGCTCACCTTTCCATCACACTCCCCTGTGTCTTTCCAAGGAGACCACTAATCCTCATACTCAGGTCTGCTCCAGGGCCCCTGGGTACCTCTTGCTGTCTGCCACTGTCCCTCCTGCAGGCATGGCTCTTCTTCATAGTACTTGCCACTTACTCTTGGTCACTGCTGGCTTGGCCTGTCCCCTACTCCTATCTCCTGAGTTCCAGGGCAGCAGGGCTGGCCTGCTTCGCTTGTAGCTAACAACCAGCACTAAGGATCCAAAACTTCAGGGTGCTCCATAAATGACCAGGACTGAGCAGAGGAAGTGCAGAAGAGAGAACTCAGCAGTCAAGAGAGATTGCTGAGCGTCATGAAGACTGGAGTTTGGATGCCAGCACCATGGAACGTGAAGGGCCTCCTGAGCAAAGCACAGTAGACTATGGTGGAAAGGTGTTAGCATCCTCCAGCTCTGAGAGGCAGAGACAGGAGGATGTCTAGTACTTGCTATGTTCCAGCCTAGCTAAGAAAATGCAAATCCTGGGTTCATTTAAAGAGAGATTCTGCCTCAAAGGGATAGGCAAAAGGAGACAGAGAACAGCCGATGCCTTCTGGCCTCTGCTCATATACACTCTTCCCCTTCCCCAAATAAAATAAAAACATAAATAGAAAAGTGAGACTGAAGAGCCTGGAAACTTCCAGACTGAGAAACCCTCAACCCCTCCATCAATCCCAACAATGACCAACACTATCAATTCACCACCTCCGTGCCAGGCACAGCAGGAAGCCCCACAGACACTAGCTGGGGATCCTCTTCAGCTACCTTCCGAGGCAGGTATCCTTTATGACCACCTTCTAGAAAAGGCAGACACCAAGAGGATGAGTGGCATAACCAGGGGTTGCAAGCACTAACCTCCTCACAGCCTCCTCACCTGCCACTGGGGCACCTAGCTGAAGAAGTGCACTGCTCATAGGCCACCTGTGACACCACACACACGCCTTCCTAACAGTCCCAAGAGGTTGTGACAATAATAAAGGAAAGCTCAGTGAGGTCCATTACCAGCTCCAAAACATACATCAAAAGAAGCATCCCAGATCCCATTCTCTTCCACTCCCAGGAGCTACAAGTTCAAACACCCTGAAGAGCCAGGTGGGGAGAGGAAGTATGGTAGAACAAACAGTACATAATGTACATGATGACATGACTTCTGCTCTGCCATGGTGCTGGACCCCGAGGGTGGTATCAGCGGCCTGTCACTGAAGCTCCTCATGGCTCAGGGTCTGTGTGCAAAGGAGGTCCAGCCAATCACATTGCCTCAGACAGGGAGAACAGATGCAAGGAGGGAAGAGAGGGTAGGTCGCTGTTACTTCTGAGCACTTGTCCTGGAGGCAACAGGCTTTTCAACTCCATCCCACACTGGTCATGCCACAGAACACGATCTGTCTTGGCATCCCTGAGGCTGTCCCCTCTCTCCCAGCTGTCCTGAGAAGGCCAGGGCAGGCAGCTGTGCAATGTGGGCCGGAGGCCCCCCTCCAATCTGGCCCAGCTTGCCAGCCCAGGACTATGTGCACACCACTCCCAGCCTGGCCAGCTTTCTACTCAAACAGCCGTCCCTTTTGTTAGGCACTGAGTGACCCCTGACTGCTGCAGTGCAGAAGGGCAATTATAGCAGAGCGGCTTTGGGAGGCAAGGGGAAATTAGCCCTGATTAAGTCTTGTGAAGTGGGAGCCACAGGAGAGATGGAGGGATGCTAATTAATCTTAGGCCAAGTCTTTTAAATTGGACAGACTCTGGGCCAGCCATTAAGTCACAGTCTAAGACACAAATATGGCTTGTGATAATAGGAAGCACTCCAAACAAGCAGAAGAGCTGTGTGGAGTGAGGCAGGCAAGAAAGGCCTCATTAACAAGAAATTAACATTCATGGCTGGGGACAGACACAAGCGCCCAGGCTGGTGTCCTGGGGGCCTGCTCTTCAGACCCAGCTAAAGCAGGCACAACTGTTTCCAATAAACATAGGTATGAAGACCAAGGCGTCTGCAGCAACAGGCCCATTCCATACCCCAACCCAGCTTCTTCACTTAGGGGTCAGGTGACCCAGGACTACTGCTTTTGGCTTTCTGGGCCTCAATTTCTAGAGCAGCACCATGAGGACACACATCAACCAATTGGATTGCTATGAAGACATGCTAGGTGGCAAGCACATGAAAACCTTTACTGCAGTCTACTGTGAAACACAATGCCCAATTTCCCCCATACCCAGATTAATAATGACAATGAGCTTCTGCCTAAGCCTCCCAATCTGTGTTGTATATGGTCCTCGAGGCCATCTGAATGCAAAAGATACAACAGGAGCTAAAACCTCATAATTCAGCCTCAGTACACACATAGCATAGAGTGACACTTGGGTACATTAGGCACCTCCATAGAGAGCCAGAACCATCCCCAAGAGAAGCTAGTAAGGGCCACAGCAAAGTCTAGTTGGGCAAGAATATAGAACTCAGAGCTGAAGATGTGGTTCTAAGTCATGATTCTGGCACTTCTTAGCCATAACCTTGGGCAGGTCCCTGAGTTTTTCTAAGCACCTGCCTCCTCTGCTCCCTAATAAGAGTAGACAACGTACAAAGCCAGGCTCTGGGTGTGCTGTGAGTGCAAAGCAGAGAGGTCCTGTGTAGCTGGGGCAGTGCTGGGACTCAGGGGCAGGACTCAGAAACGAAGGCTATGTTTCAGCAACATCAGCAGCCACCTCAAAAGGACACCTCAGTTCACCAGGTAGGGCTCTATCCTGATCACTTGCATTATCTCTGGCCAAGACTGGCACATAGTAGGTATTCAATAAAAAGCAAGTGAATAAATGAACCCTCAAGAATGAGCCTGAGTCTGCTCTTACTGCACTCCCTGTGGGCTCTGGGGGTCTCCGCAGCAGGGCAGGAACCCAGAAACCAGTCCATGCAGACAGGGTGCCCTATAGCCACCAAACCCATAGGGGCTTAAATACTTCCACAGGCCCGCTCCTCATCCTAATCAAGTGCCAGAGCCATGGTCCTGGCTCTGCTCCTATTTCCAGACCTGGTGCCATCCTCGGCGCTGGACCTTTCCCGGTGCTGTCCTCGAGCTTCGTCTTAAGACTTCTTCGGCTTCTCTGAACAGGGTTCTTCGCCCATAATCTGCAACAGAGACAGAGAAGGGGCTGGTGAGACATGGAAAACAAGTTCACACTGATGGCCTACATCTGCAATCCAGTCCAGCTGCCCAAGGCCATGCATAGGATGGATGCATCGTCCTATTGAAGCAAGCTGCAAGCAAGCCAATGCCCAGCAGAAAGCAAAG
Source organism: Peromyscus leucopus (assembly GCF_004664715.2). Classification (NCBI taxonomy): domain Eukaryota; kingdom Metazoa; phylum Chordata; class Mammalia; order Rodentia; family Cricetidae; genus Peromyscus; species Peromyscus leucopus. Next base: position 73,976 of record NW_023505367.1, on the reverse strand, counting down.
TGTAAGAGTCACAGAATATCCATTCTGTAAAGTGACATGTCTAATATCCTATCAGGTAGCTCTGCAGACACAAAGAGCCATCACCAAAACATAGACGTAAGGTGTAGTTCCTACAGCAGGCCGCCATGTGTAAAAGAGAGTGGATGGAGACATTATCTGAGGAATGAATGAATATACTGCTACAGTCCCAAGTTCAGATAACCCTGATTTCTGTAATTCCACCAACTAGCAGCATGCCCACAATAAAAGCTAGAAGAGCCAAGCCATTCCTTCTTAGCCCCAGGGCCTACAAAGCTCCTGGGAAACTGTGTTTAAAATACTACAGTGGCTCTCTTAGGGGAATATTTGGGGATATCACTGTCTCCTCTTGTCCCTTTGTTGTTGTTTTTCTCTTCCCAGGATATAATGGCTTGGAAGCTTTGCATACCTGTAAAGCAATGACTTACAATAATACCGAGAGACCAAGTAGATTCTTCAGAGTAACACAGCCAATCTGAAGCCTGGTTCCACCTGTTCAACTATTCTATCCATTCAATACCAAATCATTTTGCAGTTCACCTACAGGGTAGACTAGGTGGGGAACTTTTCCATCATACTCTCAGGCTCTCAGTGGATACATGAAATCCCTTTAAAGCATGAAGGCTGGATTAACTAAATGTAAAAATGAATGGTGGAATAAAATATTTCATAGGTGTTAAGTATTAAAGTTTAATATGTGCATATCAGGTATTATTTAAAATAGCCCTTAAAATCATGGACATTAGAGCCTCAGGTAATATAAAAACTAGAATTTTCTTGCTCTAGCTGCCTTTGGTTTTGGGCGTGGAGGCCACATCTAGTTTGAAAAGGAATAAAAATGGATTTAAGCTTGGACTGGTTGCTGAGCACATGTGAGGCCCTGGACTCCATCCCTAGCACCTTCAAGCATGTTCATTCATCTCCCTTGCTCTTGGGCTATCTTTCTGGACAGGTGGGTACAGTTAATGCATTTGCTGGTGAGCTCATACACACAGGGTATTTCCAAAGTCTCTAACTTATCTCCTTAATTCATTTTCTTTTGCAGAGTTTTGTTTATGCCAGGCAGGTGTTCTAACACTGAGCTACATCCCACCCCTTAATTTTCAACTAAAAACACTGCTGCCTGGCTTGGAAGGGTCTACACTCACCTTGTGACCCCTCAGCCTGTGAGGCACTTCTGGAGAAGTCTGTGTGCACAGCTTTCCGTGGGGATGTCTTCAGCTCTGAATTGGCCCCATTGACATAGACAGAGAAACCTTGTTCCAAGTGCTCCAGCCTCAGCTGCACAGGATCCTTGGCCTTCAAATGCTTTAATAGCCTAGAAGAAAAAAGATTGCCTGCCTGGATCTCAGCAGTGTCTGACCTCAATGTCCCCAAAGCCAGCAGTGAACTACTTTGGCAAAGTGATAATAATGTCTCTGTGATGGTTTGAATGAGAATGGCCCCCATAGGCTCGTATATTTGGATACTTGGGCCTCAGTTGGTAGAACTGTTTGGGAAGGATTAGGAAGCTTGGCTTTGTTGGAAGAAGTGTGTAACTGCAGGCAGACTTTGAGGTTTCAAAAGACTCCCACCACACCCACTTCTCTGCTTCGTGTATGGGGGTAAGTTCTCAGCTGCTGCTCCAGTGCCGTGCCTGCCTGCCTGCTGCCATGCTCCTACCATGATGGTAAAAGGGTTCTTAGGGCACTGTAATCCCAATTAAACAGTTTCTTTTATAAGTTGCCTTGTTCATGGTGTTTTACTACAACATTAAAGAGTAACTAAAATCAAAGCTAGAATCTGGGAATGGGCTATTGCTGTGAAAGGCTCAATCATGCTGTTTTTGGAGGAATGTGGAAGATTTGGGGACTTGGGAATAGGAAAGCAGTTGAACGCTGTAAGCAGAGCTTAATGGGCCATTCTAGTAGGAGCTTGGAAGACAGTAGTGCTGAGTGAAATGTGGACTGTGGGACCCAGCTCAAGGTTTCAGAGGAGAAGCAGTATTAGCAATTGAACCAGAGACCATTCTTCTGATATTTTGGCAAAGAATGAGGCTGCTTTCTGCTCTTGTCCTAAGAATCTGCCTGAGGCTACACTGAAAAGTTTTGGACTAATTTTGTTGGCAGAGGAGACTTCAAGACAGCCTGATATTGATTCTGCCACATGGTTACTAGTGATCACTCTTATGCAGCAATGAAAAAGAGCAAGCAGGGCAAAAGAAAATACAAAATGTACAGTTTGAGGAGAACAAGAACCCCAGGAAATTTAATGTGGGAGCCAAGGCATTTGCTGAAAGAGATGAGGCAAGGACTGATGGAAAAAAAGGAATAAAGGAAGTGCTGCCCTCAGGGCAAAAACTCACCTAGCTAATCCTGTAATTTTTTAAAAGGAAAAGGTCCAAGGGATTTCCTCTACCTAAAAGCACCTACAAAGAAAGCTTATGCAAATATGATTAAAGGAGGTGTCAGGATCCATCCCAAGCAGGCAGCAGAATTTGGCAGTGTCTACTACATGGTTCTGGCTTTAGAGTCATGAAAGATACCAGAGGTTGTGGTCTCTTCCTCTGTGGTTAAAAGAGCTGCCAAAGCAAGACATGTGGCAGGGGAGTCCCTACATAGAGACCAGAAAGGTCATTGTATGAAGCTATGAAAGTGAAGCCGGGGTTCGTTGGAGATCCCAGGATGTTGAAGATGCCAGAGCTGTGGGATGTCTGCCAGGAGAAGCTGCACACAGTGGAACCAACCCAAGGAAAAGCAGTGTGCTGCAGTCAGCAAAGCTGGAAGGTGACGCCATCTAAGCTCTTTGACATCATACAAGAGTTAGAGGATTTGGAGTTTTCCTTCCTGGATTTCAGTCTTGCTTTGGTCCAGTATTTCCTCATTATGCCCCTATTCCTCCGTTTTGGAGTCATAATGTATATTCTGTGTCATTGTGGGTAGGAAGCATGCAATCTGCTTTTTGATTTTGTAAGGGGCTACAATTAAGAAACTGCCTTGAGTCTTAGAAGAGACTTTTTAGACTTGTTCTGCATTATGTCTTTCAGAACAGGTTTCTCTGTACAGTCCTGGCTATCCTGGAACTCCCTATGTAGACTAGGCTGGCTTCAGAAATCTGCCTGCCTCTGCCTCCTAAGTGCTAGGAATTAAAGTGTGTACACCATACCAAGATGACTTTTTGTTGTTGTTGTTCTTGTTGTTTTTCAAGACAAGGCTTCACTGTGTAACAGCTCTGGCTATACTAGAACTTGTTTTGTAGACCAGGCTGGCCTCAAATTCACAGAGCCTGCCTCTGCCTCCTGAGTGCTGGATTAAAGGTGTGCACCACCACTGCCTGGTGACTTTCTGGACTTTTAAATTTGTGTTTTATACTGTGTAAGACTATGGGGACTTTTGAAATAGAACTAAATACATTTGGCCTTGTGACATGGTTATGAGGCTACAGGGGCCAGGGAATGGAATGTGGTGGTTTGAATGACAATGACCCCCAGTCCCCCACAAGCTCCTATGTTTGAATACTTGGTCCCCAGGTGATAGACTGTTTGAGAAGGACTGGGAGGTGCAGCCTTATTGAGGGAGGAGTGTCACTGGGGGTGGGATTTCTTGTTTCAAAAGACTCCTGCCATTTCTAGAGTGCATCTCTGCTTTCTGTCTGTAGATCAGGGTGTTAGCGCTCAGCTGCTGCGCCTGTGCCATGCCTGACTGCCTGCTGCCAGGCTCCCTGCCATGATGGATATGGACTCTTATCCCTCTGAAACTGTAAGCCCAATTAAATGCTTTCTTTTATAAAGTTGCCTTGGTCAAGGTTTTGTCACATCAATTTTAAAAGTAACTATGACAGTCCCTAACTCATTGCTGACATGACACTGTCACAGTGTGCAGAGTCTTCTTTAGCACCTCCAGAGCCATGGCTATGGGATGCTAGATTCTCAGTCTTTACAAACACCTTTATACACCATGGTAATTAGATTCTCGAGTCAACAAACGGGCTTCCCTTTAGTGATCAAGCACTTAGCAAGTTGATAATATTTTTAAATAATTATTTTATGTGTATGGGTGTTTTGCCTACATGTATGTCTGTACACCACATGTGTGTCTGGTGCCTATGGAGGTCAGAAGAGAGTGTTGGGTCCCTAGAACTGGAATTACAGAGGGTTGTGAGCCTCTATAGGGGTGCCAGGAATTGAACCCAGGTCCTCTGGATGAGCAGCCAGATCTCATAACTGCTGAGCCATCTCTTCAGCCAAGTTAGCAAAGGTTTCAGAGGAGAACAATATTAGCAACTGAACTAGAGACCATTCTTGTGATATTTTGGCAAAAGAATGACGCTGCTTTCTGCCCTTGTCCGAAGAATCTGCCTGAGGCTACACTAAAAGTTTTGGACTAATAATAACCATCACTGTATGCCAAACTCGACTCTCAACACAGACAGTGGATTCAGGTCATGCTCCTGAAAGCCACCATGAATAAAGAACTACCCTGTGCTGATCCATAGCTCTTAATGGCGAATAGTTAGGCGTCCCTGCCAGCTCTGGTCACAGCATTTTCATCAGCTGGTCCACCAATCATCTTGCTTGTGCTTGTGTTTAAAGACACCTTCCTGGTAGGCATGGTAGTTATACCTGTAATCTCCTCACTGGGAGCAAGAGGGTTGTAATGAGTTTGAGGCTAGCCTGGGCTAGAATGTGAAGTCCTGTCCTCAACAGAAACAAACAATAAAAGTAAAGACACCTGGCCAGGGACAGCTCAGCTGGTACAGTGCTTGCCCTGCAAGTATGAAGACCTGAGTTTGAGCCCCAGACTCTGGCACAGGCCTTTAATCCCAGCACTCAGGAAGGCAGAGGCATCTCTGAATTCCAGGCCAGCCAAGCTACATAGTGAGAACTTGTCTCAAAAGACAGAGCAGCAAACAAAGCCAGGCATGGTAACCAGTGCTGAGGAGGAGGGGACAGGCCTCATCTAGCCAATCAGCGTAGCAAGGGGCTTGGTCTCAGAAACAAAGTGGCCGGTACTCAAGGATCAAAAGCAGAGGTTTATCCTCTGGATTCCACACTTGAGCACGCGCACACACACACACACACACACACACACACACACACACACACACACACACACACACCAAATCCTGAGCCACCTGAAACAGCAAAACCACCAAGAAAAGCACAGAACTGCAAACCAAGGTGCTTACTGTCCCTCAACAGCCATATAGGAAAGACGATGAGGAGACCAGAAGCTTCCTGGCTTTGCCTCTTCAAAGTGTGTCAAGCAACTAAGATTTTTGCTGCCCTTGTATATCTGAGGATGGCTGCAATTGCATGGGAATGCTGAGAAACATGTTCCAGTGAGCTGCCAATCACAGATAGAACACAAAAAATAACACCAACTGAGGAAGACATTCCTTTTCATGATTACTTTATTATCCCTCTCCATAGATAAGGAAAGTGAGACACAGAGAGGGTAATAACCTGCCCAAGGTCACCCAGCTGCTATGTGGGAGGCTCGAGATGCAAACTTTGGTACTGTCACTACAGAGTCATCATTAAAACAGACGTGTCACCCCTTGTGAGACAGTATGGCAAACTCAGACACTGCTGACAACTCACAGCCCCTTCTCAGGAGGAAGAGGAAAACACAGATGATGCTGCATATTTGATCCTTTCCCAGAAAGTACATTCCAGCAATTCCCAAGCAGTAACTCTGGCACGAAAAAGGTTAGTATTGAGACCAACAAATCCTGAACAGGAGCCAGCACCCGATGCTAGGGAGTGGAGGTTGGGAGATTATGCTGCATGGAACATACTTGTGGTCTCCTCACAGGGTCGGGGTGGGCAGCACTCAGTGAAGTGCTCTCCCACCAAGCATAAAGAATGAGCTCAAGCACCCAGATTTAAAAAAAAAGCCAGGTGTGGTGGCACACACTTGACATCCTAGCACCGTAGCCTGATTAGCAAGGCAAGCCCAGACCAAGGAGAACAGCCCTGGGGAATGACACTTGAGGCTGACCTCTGGCTTCCATATGTACACACACATGTGCACAAACATACACTTGCACACACACAAAACAGTAAATGGGAGGGAGGGGTATCTCTGCATAAAGATGCCATGATGGAATCAATTCCATTGTACACGAACTTTAAAAAATTGATCAAAACAGAACAGTATGCATGTAGTAAGTGCAGAATTGGAAGGGAAAAACTGGGTTTGTGGGCCTTGAGCAGAAGATGATAAATATAAAAAACGACGTCAGTTGTGGAGGAAGATGGTGGCGATTATGGGTGCCGTCTTTGTTTACTTTCCAACCATTTTTTCGGCAGCTGACATATCAATCTTTTCAACAAAGATGGCAGGAACACAGATTTACAGACTGCTTATCTCTTGCCAGCCCTTGGAAGCCTGCAATGTGCCTGATTGTTGGGCAACAACACAGAACAGAAGGAAAACACAAGTCGCTAAGTGATGATCTACACACAGGGATGATCTACACACTCCTGGGAGCAACAGAACTCAAGAGTGCTCCGGGGAGTGAGCAGGCTCAGGGCCGCCAGGAAACTGACCTGCCAGGTGGAGAACATGTCCTGACTTCCCTCCAGAGACTGCCCTGGTCCCAGCAACACAGTTAAAACATTGTCCCGCGGCCCTGGATCTGGGGCTGGCACTGCATGTGGGCCTTTACTTAAGCAGGATGATTTATGAGAATGTGGATGTATGAAACTGATAAATTAGGAGATAATTGCTCACACTGTGAAAAGAATGGGTAAAGAAACTCCCCTGCTGCAGATGAATGCAGTGACATTCAGGTGCACCACCAAAAGATGCTTCCTTAAAATGGATAGCTGTTTGCATAAGGCTGTCTAGAGTGCAGGGTCCCCGACTGTCCACAGCTGAGCCTGCCCACTGCTGTCCTGTCATGGCAGGGCCCCACCCACATGCTACTTTGGAAGAGAGCATTTCTTTCCTAATGCTTCCCGCACAGCCTTCCTGAGGAGGGCTCCTTAGGGCCTGGCTTAAGCTCCATTTCCACACCTCCCACCGCACCCACCCCCGCTAATCAGTTTGTTCTGGTGAGGTGCTCTAGTCCTTGGCCACCCAAGAAACTGGACTATGGAGTCACTCCCACCCAAGTCACACGAAGTGAGTGGGGAAAGGTATTGTTCCTGAAGGAACTCCCAGAGCTGTATTTGGAAGGTGAGGAGAGCTGGTGGGCAGAGGAAGGGAACAGGTGACGTGTCTATTGCCCAACCCTCTCCCTGGATGAACTCCCTGGCAGTGGTAAGGTAAGCATGAAGCCACCATGATTGTCCAGAAGCAGAGAGTGGTTACGTGCTGCAGGCAGGGCTAGGGAGGCCAGGGAGGAGGCTCAAGTGATATGGCAGCTTTGCTTTGCCCTAGCACCTCCCTGGTGATTCTAGCCCCTCAGTCGCACTGGAGATGTAATCACACCTGAGCAGATCTGAGCAACATCAAGCAGCATGATCAGAGGGGCTGAAGTGACAAGGACTGACTGGGAAGATCAGGCTCACGTCTAGAGAGCTGGCAGCAAAGGGGGTTGTGGTGTGGGGAGCAGAAGGGGGACGTAGATTTTTACCAGATCAAGAGTCTGGCAAATTGTGTTATTTGGTCCCTGAGAAAGGTGGTTGAGGGAAACATCCAGAACATGGCCTCAAGGGAGATGGACCTGCTGCCCCAGGAGGAGATCCAAGTGGAAAGAGTTTTTTGATGACGTAAGTTATGCACCTGGAACTGGCTCTGCTTGAAGTCAGAGTGCCGTGGTGGTGGTGGAACCCAGGGCCTTGTGCATGCTAGTGAGCAAAACTGCCACTCAGCAGTACCCCACCCCGTGATTGAGTTCTTCACTCCCGAAGTCAACAGTTTCCTAGTTAATAAGTCCATTTAACCCTGGGTTTTTTGTTTTTGCTTTTTATCTTTACAACCAAACTAATCAGCTGCTAACTACTAACTGTGGGGTGCTGAGATTGCTCAGCTGGTCAAGGTGCTTGCTGCCATACTGAAGACGTAAGTTCAATTCCCCAAAGCTACATGGCGAAAGGAAAGATTTCCACAAGTTCTGATTTCCACATTCACCCTATGATGTACACGCTTCCCATAAATAAATTTTAAATTAAAAAATACCAAAACAAAATGAAAATATTAACACAGTCTGTCTTCTTCATACAATAGTTCCTTTCCTAGGTGAGGCTAGGCACATGGAAAGCACTCCCAAAATACAAGGCTCGTGGCTATAAGTATCCTGGGGGCAGATTACATCCTGAGCAGATCTCTGCTGATACTGCACCCTTCTAAGGGCTCAGCACCCAGCTAAGCAGCCTGGGGTTCACTCCTGAGGGCCAGGTCAGTCCTTGGCCTCCACCATCATGCCAGGCACACAAGCTGACCACCAAGTAAGCCACAGCTTTGCCCCACCAACTCGTTTCTTAGTATACTTGGAGCCACTGGCAGGCCTGGCAGGTTTGGTACTTTTGATCACTATGAGAATGTCGAATAATCGTAAATAAAGTATAATCCGGTCCCACCACTTCCTGTTCACTACACTGGACTACTCCCTGTCTATCAAATGGGTTCAATCACTCCACCTGCCTGTCTGGTTGGCCTATGATAAGATAGTGGACTATGACACCAGTATGTAAGCTGGCACCTTAGAAAAGGTGCCTTGAAGCCAACCTAACCACTATTCAGGGCATCCCCTTCTTCACAAGTCTCTGGTGAGGGTGCCTTTCCAGCTTCTTCTCATTGCCTGAATCCAGTTGATACCCACCCCCACCATTCCCAGCAACTCGATTGCGATATATTTTTTAATTGTCACCATGCTGCAACCTCATCTGTGAAATTCCCATCTATGCTGTCAGCCAGCACTCTGCGATAACACTTATTGATCCCCGATTAATGAGAAACAATCTGCTCATAAGGAGCTAAGACATTCTCTCCCCAGCATGAGCACCTGAGCATTGATTAAACCATCACCCAGGTGTTCAGTGGCAACATCCAGCCTGCCAGAGACTGAATAAAAACATCCAACCCCCTGGCATCAATGTCAGGATAAACACCCATGGGGGTCTAAATCAGCAGGAGCTATCTGCTGTTCTCACTTGAGCTGCCTGCCCCTGGGAGGCTGGGAAAGTTCTGCTAAGTGGTTGGGCACAGAGGGCACCACTTAGCACTTCTGGAACTGCCAACTCACTGGGCATATTTGAAAATGAAAGTGAGTCTTGTTGTCATAGATACAGGGAATGTATATATAACCAAGGTCTTTGGTAGCCCAGGCTGGCCTTGAACTCACTATGTAGCCAAGGATGACTTTGAGCTTCAGATCATTCTGCCTCTACCTGCCAAGTGCTAAGATTACTGGCATATTGCACTATACCCAGCTTGTATACAGTGCTGAAGACAGAACCCAAGGTTTCATACAGGCTAGGCAAAGATCTTAACAACTGAGCCACATCCTCAGCTCAGAGACAGGGATCTTAATGAAATTCTATAATGGGTAGAGATACTACACTATAATGCATGAGGTATATCCCATACACCCCAGCACCATCACCAGGGCACCCCAAACCAACAGGTATCCAGACAGCCAGACAAGGGATTTGAACAGGATTTGAGCTGACATCTTTCGGACCACTTACCTGCAATACAAGTCTACTCCCATAACACAGACCTTCCAATAAACACAAATTCCTGCCTTTGCTGGGTCTTTCCATCCCAGGCAGATCTGGTTAGTGGTTCTGCAGAATTCTATTTGGCTTGTGGTTTGACTTGAATTCATTACCAATACCATAAAACACAAATCTAGATCCTTATTTCTCTGCCCGCACGGAGGCTCTCTGCCCCCTCCTCCACCTGTGTTTCTACAAATACCCATGGCAGCGCCTGTGCAGTGTGGAGAGGAAAGTTACAGGTATCACACATGCTTCCACTCCTTAATACTGGGCAACTCCTAGGCTCTAAGTAGGGATATACAGCTCATATGAAGGTTCAGTCTGAATGCAAACCACAATAAACTAAAATCAAACTTGCTTGATCTTGCAAAGAAAACAGAGAGAGGCCTTCAGATCACACCAGGTTGCTATGACCTTGACCACTACATACTGTAGTAGTGTGAGCTTCTGCAAAAACCAGCACAAGAACCCAATAGCCCTCCCTAACTTTAAATGACTTTTACCTTTCCACAAACTCAGTTTTCCAGGGCAAGTTGTATGCCCAAGAGGTGCAGCCTACCATTTCCAGGTGACTTGCAAGGGTCTGTTACACCTCTGCCCCTACCTCTCCATCATGAGACAAGAAGTGGTACCTGCACAGCCCACCGTTTTGCTTATGGTCAATCAAAGATGCAACTAAAGCACTGGATGGGATTGGGGATCGCGGGAAGGGGTGGAGCTGCAAGTGCAGGTGATAACCCCAGCCTCTGCATGGAGGGAGACTCTGTGCCCGTTCCTGTGTCCTGTGCTATTAATAAGTCTAAATCAATTTTTATTTTGGTAATAACAAGAGTTGCCGTCAGGTGGCTTGCTCTTACCGGTTTCTCTGCTGAAGCAATATTAAATACTCATCATGTTTCTCATCAAAGTCTGGTCACCAGTCACTTGTCCTTAGTATAACCCTGAAAGGAAGAAACAGAGCGGTGTGAGAGGAAAATGCAGGGACGCTTTTATTAAAGCTGGGCGCTGCACATACCCTGCAGGAGGCTGGCTAAGCTGGAAGGCCGACCTTGACGAGGGCCCAGCTCCCCTTGGTGCATCACTCTGGCGACCAGAGCTCCAGGGATTGTATGGTACCCAATGGGCCCCAAGTACACACAGCTTTACCAATCTGTGAAAGAAGGCTGTGCTCTCCAGCCTCCTTACTGCCCACCCCATGCCCTATGAAGTCCAGGACTCTGACAAGACTTGGCATCTTCCAGAACAGCCAGAGCTACATAATGAGATGCTGTCTCAAAAATAAAACAAACAAAAACAAAAATCAAACTTGACATCTAAGATGTTTCTCAATGCACACTACTCAGCCTTTTCAGTCCATCATTACCAGATCACCCCAAACTGCTGAAAAAGGACCTTAGGTTTTCCTCTCCCTACAAGAGGAATCCCCAATGATCAGAAACAACCTGGTCATCACAGAACAGGTTCTGTAGCTCTTTTTCTGGCAACAACGCCCTGCGTTGCCTTCTGGTAGCCTCTCAGCTATGTCTTTCAATTCAGCAGCTCCCTTGGGTGCTTGTGGCAGTTCTTCTGGCCCCAGGGTCACATTGCCTTGGCTTGGAAGCACAATCACCACCTGCTTTGCTCAGCCATAGGGAGTCATGGTTTGGGGGAACAAGACAAGTCAACCTTGGGACTTTGCTGATACTCCCAGGAAGGAGCTGTTCCTTCCTTGGGGGGTCCAGGTCTGTCTGGGAAAGCCTGAGAATAACAGTAGCAAAAACAGCAGAGTCAAGTGATGGAGAGAAACAGATTCCTTAACACTCACTCTGAGTCCCTGGACCCACCCATGCCCGAAGGAGTATCTGGATAATTCATTTGTCAGTTCATGTGTTGCCTTGAAGCTTCACACAACATTTTGTCTTCTGTGTCCAAATGGCTGTTAAGCACTGTGCCATATAATCTGATATACTATCAGAACTCAGTCTACAACAGTCGTATAGTTTGTTTTTTGGAGATGACAGCCCCAGCAGACTCTGCACTTGTTACCCTCTTGCCTCGACCTCCTAAGTAGTGAGATTACAGGTGTGTGCCACCTTGCTTGGCTTAGATATTTTATACAGTATTATTAATATATACTAAAACATACAAATAACAATATATATATATATATATATATATAATATATATATATATATAATATAGAGAGAGAGAGAGAGAGAGAGAGACGAGAGAGAGAGAGAGAGAGAAGCAGATAAATGCTTAGTATCTATAACTGAGAGCAAAAGAGGAAAGTTGGCTAGAGAAAGCCCAAGCAGATGTATGTATGTATGTATGTATGTATGTATGTATGTATGTATGCATGCATATGTGATTTGAGACTCAACTTCATAGTCCAGTCTGGCCTTGAACTTGCAGCAGTCCTGCAAGTCTCAGCCTATGTGCTGGGATTAGAGACATGCACCATCACACCTGGCTCTTTGTGCATTTTTCAGCTTAAGGTATTTCCAGATTGTACCATGCTTGTTGGGATGTACACTGGGTGAGTAGAGGAGCATCTGTGGCACTTGCCCCTATCTCCACACTTGCTGGATGCCCAGCCAGGGGCGCCCACTGCTTCCTCTCTGTCCTCCCTTGGCTCTCCCTTGGCATCCACAGGCCTAAGATCCCTTCCTGTACAGCTCTCTGCCTGGGCCTTCTCTAACCAACCTTCCTCCTCCACCTTGAGCTGCGGACGGACGTTAAACAACTGTTTACTTCCCTCTCCATCTTCACCTCTCCCGTCACCAGGCACTGGGGCCCCTGGGATGGAAACACAGCAACCACTCTCAGACTATGCTAACGGCCTAATCCCCTTTCTCCCCCCATGTCCTGCAAACCCCAGGTCGCTGCCATCTTCTTGCCTCTTCCCCTGTCACCCATAGTTTTCCTTTTATCCAGCAAGCCTTATTTCTCCCAGCCTCCTGCCTCTCAAGTGATGGTGTGAACACACGTCACCTTGGGACCCTGAGATTCTCTCAGGAGGAAGGGAAGGCCCTGTGGGCATCCCTAACCAGCTCCCAGCTGATGCCCGTGGACTACATTTAAACAAGCAAGACCCTACACTAGGCAATAACTCCAAGCCACATCTCCAGCCCCTCAAACCTTAGTTTCACCTGAGCTTCATTCTAGCTAACCTGGCTGCCCGGCCAGTGAGCAATAGTACAAAGGGGACATTATGAAATTAGAAGAAAATTTAAAAACTGGTAGAGCTCTCTGGCTTTCCGAGCTGCCTCAAGAGGTTCCTCATGTCCCTGGGACTGAGCCTGGCTCCTCCCTACATGCAGAAAAGCACAGAAGACCTTAGCACTGAGAGAGAGCCTTGTAGCATCCTGACTCTGGGGAAGAGTTACTACAGCCAGCCTTCTCTTTCAGTCTCTGCAGCCCTTCTTGGGGTAGTTATTATCATCCTATTTAAGAGACAAGGAAATTCATCCCGTACATATTCCAAAACACCACTGACTCCATAGCAATTTACATAACCATTTTGAAATATTAAAGAGACCATTGATACATTATGCTACTGAATGAAACATCTTGTGGCATTTTTAGAAGAAATCCAGACTTCAAAGAGATATAAGCGTATGCCAGGATGCATGGGCTTTTACCTCAGACCCTCTCCAGAATGTATCTGTTCTCTTCCACCACGAAGCAGGTACCACCCAAAAGACATAGACAAGGTCATCCAGCCAGCTTCCCTTCTTCCAGCCCCCACTTCTCAAATGCTGGTCACCTGGAGATTGTGGTGACAGGGTAGCTCTGATTTGGGATGGCTGGGAGGCCCTGTGGGTCTCTAACCAGGCTGCAGGTCATACTTGAATAAGCGAGACCCTCCACCTCAGCTTTCCCCCAAACCATTCAGTAGACCCTGGCCTGAAAGTCTGACCGTCTCAGAGCCTGGGCCTTGGAGTCTAGGCCTGGTTCCAAATCAATGCTGCCTCCAGAACAGAGGTTGCTATGGCTCCGATGTGTCTGTCCCTTCTGATCTTTGATTGGAATTTGCTTTCCACAGCAATGGTGGTGAGGGATGAAGTGTACAGCCCACGAGAGCTCCACCTTGTGGAGGGGACTTGGTATCACTCAAGCAATGCATTAGTAATGGCAGGAGTGAATGAGCTCCGGTGAGACTGAATCACTATTGTGAGACTGGGCTGTTACAGAAGCAGGCGGCCCGGTCTATTTGTTTCTGTTTCCACGTGCTCACTTGCTCGACCTTCCACCTTCCATCATGTTATGGTGCTCCTTGCCTGAAGTTGCTGCCATGCCCTGGACTTCCCAGCCTCCAGAACCCAGAGCCACATAAGCTCCTTTTCTTTCTAAGTTACCTGGTTTCAGGTACTCTGTTAGAGAAACCGAAGGCTGACAACTTAGATGTATACTTCACACAGCAGGAGTTTTATTTCCTTATTTCTAAAGTGAAGGGGTGAATATGTAAGCCGGCAACAATGGAATGGAACTAGAAAGGGTCAAGTTCATCCTCTCTACTTTCAACCAACATTTGTGGGGTACTTGCTATGGGGCTGGCACCCTTATATACACTTTAGGGGTTTAAATTTATTATTGTGTCTGTGTGCATGATGTGTGTGTGGAGGGCACACATGCCACAGCACATGCATTGAGGTCAGAGAAGAACTATATAGAGTTGATTCTCTCCATCCACCTTTAAGCAGGCTTTGAGGGTTGAACTCAGGTCTCCGGGCTTGTGAGGCAAGAGCTTTTTACCCACAGCCCCATAACCATGGTTTAATGGAAGCCCAGCCTGTGGATATACTGATAATAACTTGCCACACAGGGGCTACACTGCACAGGCTCCGTTCACAGCATGTATCATGTGAACCATGTGAATGGTACCCCTTGCCACTGTGCCACAGGGACACTGCACTGCAACCATTCGACAGCCATACACCAGTCAGATCCCTGCAGGGGCTTCTGGGAACACCCACACAAAGGACTCTTCTGGGAAGAGTCCACAACCTGCACTGGCTCTCAAGGCATCCAGAGCCCAAAAGAGAGACACAGAATCATTACAAAACGTACAAATGCAACAGCAAAGGAGCAGAAGGGCCTGAGGGTGAGGCCAGGCCCCAGTTCTTAGAGACTCGTCAAAGCCCCTCTCCTCTCTCGTCACCTCTAGTCTGCCAGGCTCAAACTACGGCATACGGTCGGTGCCCTCTACCCACGGGGATAAATTCCCACACACCAGTGGATGCCTGAGACCAGAGCGGTACCGGACCTAATGTACAGAACTCTTCATATCCTGGCTCCTAGCCTCCTAGAACTGCCGCTCTACCACTTCAGGTAGCTTTCATTTTTGTTAATAAAAGACAGAACGTGGCACCCTCCTCTTCTTCTCTTTCTCTCTCTTCCTCCTTCCTTCCCCCCTTCTCTCTTCCCTCCCTTTCTCCTTTCCCTCCCTTCCTTTTTGTGAGACAGGCTCATGCTCTATAACCCATGATGGCCTAGAACTTTCTCTGTGACCCCGACGGGCCTTGACTTGCAATCCTCTTAGCTCTGCCTGACGGCTGACATTCCAGGCATGTGCCATCATGCCCAGCTACACTCCTCTCTTTACTCAGGCCAGTTTGCACTGTGTAAATACAGCTTAGATCTGCGTTCTGGACAGTATGGCAGAAAGGCTAATGGTTTTCCAAAGCCTGTGCCATGTTGGAGGGTTCAGAGAAGCATTCAGTAGATGATTAAGCAATACTTTAATGAATGCTTTTTGGGTTGCTTTGCTTTGCTTTGGGTTTTTGGTGATGATGGTAGCCAAGCCTAGGGCCTCCTACATGTTAGCCAAGCACACTAGTACTAAGACATACCTTGAGGTTTATAATAAATGTTCTTTTGTTTTGTTTCTCAAGATGGTTTTTCTGTGTAGCCCTGGCTGTCCTCGAACTTGTGACCAGGCAGGCCTCGAACTTGAAGATCTACCTGCCTCTGCCTCCCGAGTGTTGTGATTAAACGTGTGCACCACCACCGCCCAGATATGATAAATGTTCTTAATGTCCATATGCCCATAATAAGGATGACTACGTGCATCTTATAATACACAACTCCTATTCTTCCTTCAAAACCCACCCAGGTCCAACTTCTCTGTTTTCCTGGAGATTCTGTCACGGCTAATGTTGGGTGCTGAGCTCTCCACGCATATTAGTTAAATGTCAAAACTCTAAGCCTATGTTTCAACCACATTTACTAACCCACTGGACAGGCTCTTATTCTCAAAAATCCTCTACATCCAATATGCCTGGAGCACAAACAGAAGCATAGCAATAAAACTGAAAGCAGCAGCTGAGACTGCCCCCTAAAGGTGGTATGAAACAGAACAAGAAGAAAACAAGGTTTCTCCTGCTGTCTCCTACAGACTCCTCAGGGCAAGCAAACAAAGGTGTTGGACTAACTCAGGCTGCCATTGCCTCCCAGCTATGCATCACAGCTGCCTGTTAACCGGACCTGGAGATTTCACACTTGGCTCAGGAGTTACAGTATCCATGCAGATCTGGAATCCGGGTTTCCTCCAGGACTCCATACCTCAGGATACTGTATTTTATGGGGGAAAAAATCTTCCCCATAGCCATCTGAGGAATCATTTTCAACCCACATCTGATAGAAAAAAAATCACGTTTATTTATTTATTTTTTTTAGTCTCAGAAAAGTTCTCTTGTAAAATTGTCACACGGATTATAAATTACCTTCTAGTCTGGTGAAGGCAGAGGATTTAAAAACCTTCAGTGAGTTTATTTTAAAAGGAATCTTCTATCAGAGCTGTAAGTGGAAAATATAAGCACCCCATAAACAGAAGGCAACTGTGGGTATAAATACAGACCTGCTTAAACCGGACCCTCTAGGCAAGACACCCCACTCACACACCAACGCCCCGCCCATGCAGGGTGGAGCTAACTCCCATTCACAAATCCACGCATTCTTCAATATTCTGCAAGAACCTGCTTTGGTCTGGTGTGCATCTAAGGTGTTGGGATAGAGCAGCAGCAGTTGGGGTTCACAGTTCAGTGGGGGGAGGCCATGAGCAGGAGTGCCGGCAGGCAGGAGGGGCAGGCAGGAGGGTTGTTTCTGCAAGTGGCTCAAGAAGGCCTCTTCCGAGGCTGGAGAGGTGGCTCAGTGGTTAAGTCGGCACACTCTCTTCCAGAGCACCCAAGTTCCGTTCTTTGCATCCATATCAGGCAGTTCACAACTACTTGTAACTCTGGCCCCAGGGGAATCCAATGCCCTCTACTGATCCTGAAGGACACTGCACTTTGGTGCACAAGTCCCTCACACAGACACATACTATAAAATAAAAATTAAAAAAAATGTAAATGTTTTTTAAGAAAGAAAGCCTCTTTGGTTAGATGACCTATAAGAAGTTGACATTGAAGGTCTCTGGAAAAGTAGGCACCCAGGTGGTAGGATGCAGATGCTGTTGGACAGGAACATGACAAGGGCCAGTGAGACAGGTGGGGTAGGTAACAGCAGGTGGCCAGACCAGAGAAAGCCAGACTCAAGCCTCCATGCAGCTCACCAGGAAGCCCAGGACCTTATGCTGAGGTGGCCAGGAAGCTGTTGGAGGGTTTGACAGACTTGACATTCTGGCACCCAGTCCTGAGTTGGTAAGGACCTGCAGTTGAGACCAAAGTTCCCAGCAGTGCTCTGGAGGGAGGGAGGGAACTCAGGCTTGCACTGAACACAGCCTTTGACTGCCAAGGAAGGAGGGCCACTTTTGCATCCCTGCACTGACATTCCAGTGAGACTTTTATAGTGATGCTTTTATAGTTCACTTCCTAGAGCTTTGGAGTCCTGCTGGAATGCTCCCTTGGCCTGATGGGAAAGAAAGATGACCAGGTGGCAATGTCCCTCTCTAGACTCCCATCTTAGTCTCCACCTGCCTGGCCGACACCCCAATACTTTCCCAAGTCAGGGACTCTATCAGAAGACAATCTTTGAGCACTCCTAGCCCACCCTGGGGGCCCACCAGACCTTTAAAGCAAGGAGAAAATGGGGGAGGGCATTCCTATTAACCCTACCACTGTTCCCCGTGCTTCTCTTGCAGCCAGGCAGCAGGCTGGAGACAGAGGTTAATGGCAGTCATGTGCTGCCAGCACTCTCCTTGGGCCTCATTCCATCTTCCACTACATCCATGAACCAGCCATATATCCTTCTGGCCATTTTTCAGAAGTCTGCTCTATCTCCAGACTGCTGCCCTTGCTGCCTCTCCTACTAGAATGCCCTCCACAGGAAGTGTGAGCTTGCTTGGTGAGCAGCTCTTCTAGGCTGTTTCCTATGACCCCAGTCTTATGACCCACCCCATCCTTCCAGCCTGGTGTTCTCATTCTAAATATCTGTTCATTCTCCTATGGCTTCACCTTATGATGCCCAACTCCAAGGACAGAGGTGGTACTCACAGGCTCATGCTCTATCTTTCAGTGTGGCTGCTGGTTCCTGGCATTACAAGGAGATGACAGAGTATTGTGGAAAGGAAGGAAGGAGGAGGAAGAAGAGGAAAGAGAGGAAGATAAAAGCCTGTTTTCAGAGATCTGAGAGGTGGAAACAGGAACAATTGCTCCCATGCAATGTGGTAGGTAACACAAGGTGCTTATGCCATGCAGCAGTAAGCAGAATGCAGAGCCTGCATTGCCTATGGTGGTTTGTGGGAGCCCATGGCACTGAGTCCAAAAGGAACTCACTAGGTGAGGAAAGTGGGGTGGAAGGGCATGCAGGAAAGAACAGTGCATGTGAAAGCACAATGTGAAGAGACCCTGGGTCCATCTTGGAGCAGGATGGAACATGTCAGAACATGCTATTTGATCACAGAGACAGTGAGAGCCCTGGCCTTCTGACATGGAAGCATGCTTGAAGACCATGGTTAACCAATGGCTGGTGCCAAGATCTCATGCACATATAGGGAAAGCACCAGGATCTGGGACCCACACTAGATTTAGGCTCAAAACCAATCATTGGCACCTAAATCCCAGCTACTCTGGAGCTGAGGCAGAGTATCATGAGTTTGAGTCCAGCCTGGGCAATGTAGCAAGACCTTACCTCAAAATAAATTAAGAAGGGCTAGACAAGTAATTCAGTGGTAGACAATAGCTTACACATGGGAAGTCCGGGGTTTGAGCCCTAGAAGCACAAAACACTCCAAAAAAAAAAAAAAAAAAAAAAAAGATAGCACTAGCTTTCATATGAAGTAATACCTATCCGAGAATATAAATGTGGCAGGTCAGTCTTTCCCTTCTTTGTCCACTGACCTGCCTGCAAATTAGGAACTTCCTTTATGGAACTGGTTGTCTGTCAGGGAAGACAGACAATCTACTTCCCACATCCACACACCAATGCATGCATCAATGTAGACGACATTACCAGTGACTTGGGAAAAGAGAGGTGACTATATGGGGTCTAAGGGCTTCCTGCTGGTGAAAGCTTGTCTGGCGGGCTAGCTGGTATGTGTGGAGAAGAGGGTCTTAACAATCCAGACCAAGACCACAGGTGAGCAAGAACGCTTAAAGGAACAGGGGCACCCAAGGCCTGCCACCATGAGGACAAAGTTGCAAAGTATGTCACAGGACTGAGAGTAGCAGACTACAAGGACCATGTGACCAAGCAAGGACAATTGCCTTAATACCAACCTAACAGGAAGCCATAGAGGGCTTGCCTGAGTAGAGGGTAGGAGTGTAGGAAGCCTTGGGGGTACTGGTGCAGGCAGAGTTATGCTATTACTCAGACAGGTGTTAGAGGCCTGCAGGAGGTGGAAGGAACTTTTCTGACCAAGGCCTAGGAACAGAAGTGGGAGGGGATGTTATCAAACTTGGGGTCCTAAGATAGTTTTGATTCCTCCTTGACCTTGAGGCTCCTAGGACAGGCCCGAGACTTATTACATCAAAGGCTGCCCTCCAGTGCATTTCATGGTTAATCCTGATTTAGCCAGGATTTCCCACAATGACCCAGATTCAAATGTCCACTCATAAGTCTCTAAATGCAATTAACTCCTCAGGCCATGGTCTCCAATTTTTAATCTGAAATATAGTTGCCATGGAGGTGTGTATCACAAAAGCCCCAGTTCCTGGATCTACATTTGATATTTGAGGGCGGGCTTGAAGCAGGACTGTGGGCTGTGAGCCTGGTTAAAAAATGGCAGCAGGCTGACCGAAGAAGCTGGCTGTGCACACTGAAGGGTTCTGCTGTTGGTTGTGTTGTTGTGGTGTGTGTGTGTGTGTGTGTCCCTGGGTGTACACGTTCATGTACACATGAAGGCAGGTGTCAAGGAAGTCAGCACTGTGAGACCCCCTGGAGCTGTGTTACAGAGGAAAGGAAGGAACTGGAGAGTCTCCAAAATTGACAGTTCCCTCCAGAGTAGAATCTTAAAAGTGGAAGAATCATTCTCCACTGTAGGTTTTTGTTTCTTTGAGATAGGTATCACTATATAACCTTAGCTGGCCTGGAGCTCTCTATATGATCAGCTGGACTTGAACTCACAGAGATCCGCTTGCCTTTGCCTCATGAATAGTGTGTTAAAAGGTATGTGTCTACCTTCGTTTTTGAAACATGAAGCTCACCATTTCAGCTAGACTGACTGGCAAGCAAGTCCCAGGGATCCTCCTGTCTCTGCACCTTGGGCACCGGAGTTACAGAAGCACACCACCATGCCTGATTTTTACATGTGTGGTGGAGATTCAAACCTCTGGTCCTCAAATTGCACTTTTCCTACGAAGTCATCTCAGCCAACATAATTTTTTTAAGATGCCAACTTTCCTTTTCACACAGGAAGTGGCTGGGCAGACTATCTCATGGAAAGCAGCTGGGTAGGATTGAGTCTGCCTCTCAGAAAGGGACTGCCATCGCACCTTCAAATCAGGCAGCCTGAGAGAGTGACAATCACAGCCTGAGGCTGTGCACCAACCTTGAAAGTTTTGTTGTTACAGTGGCAGCATAGAATGGTATCAGGTTGGTACCAGAAGGCAGGATGTGGAACATCAGCAGGATAAGGGAACTGGTGACAGGGTAGTTGGCCTGCTCTAATCAAAAATAGTGCTTCCTAACGGCTACTGGCGTTGTTACCAAAGGGGTGGCTGCAAGCTTGAGAGGCAATCTAGGAATGCAGAAGCTGGCAGGAAAGAAGTCAGGCTTGCAGGCTGCTCTGCTTTCAGAAAGAAGACTCAGGTCTGTCTGCCCCAAGTAGTGTTTATCCTGCAAGGAACATAAGCTTAAGGGTGGGAGCAGCCCAGCACCTTCATGACCTCTGGACCTCCTGTTCACGCCATCTAACAGGAAGGAACAAGGTCTTATAAGAGCCTGCTCTCAACCAGATGAGTGAGTCCTTTGCTGTACCCCTAGCAGCTCACACAGGCACTCAAGGAACAAAGGAGTAGAATCCATTGAAATAGGAAAAACAAAAACCCTATATTGCTTGATCTGCTGGGACTGGGCCTTTCTATTCCCCAGAACCCAACTGAAAAAGACTCATAGGTACCCTAGAAAAAGTACCAAAGGCTAGTGAAAACACCCTGATGTCCTCCAGAGGGGACAGCTAAACTTTCTCTGCAGTATGTCTGTCCCTGTTAGTCCTCTTTGTTTGTTTGATTTTTGAGACAGGGTTTCCCTCTGTGGCCCCAAGTTGGCCTAGAACTCACGATGTAGCCCAGGCTAGCTTCTGCTTCAGCTTCTCAAGTGCGGGGATTACGGTTATGAGCCACCATGCCCTGTTTTTAGATGAAATTATCTTTTTAAAAATTCAGCAAATATTTTACCCTTTTATAACCGGTTCAAAAACATGAGCCAAAAGCCACCTAGGATAGGTTTGAAGCAGAGTTCATTCAGGCAGTGAGGACAAATCACAACTTGTAGCATACACTATAAAACAGTGCTTTCAGAGGGACACCATCCATGCTAAACACCAAGTCCAGACCACCACAAATGCTATACCTACTTTGTGGCCACTCAGCCCTGTAAACACATGGAGAAAAAGTCTAGAAGAACACATGCCAGGTTTTAGTGGCAACAGTTACTCCAGGAGGGGTTAGGGAAGGATGGGAAAAATGATCAGCATTTCAGCCTGGTGAACAGTGAGTGAGTTTTTTATCCGTAAGGAGGCTAGCTAGTTTCATGCAGTATTGAATAACAGTCAAATCACCTCTCTCCTCCAAAATAAGTAAATAAGTAAATAGGTCAGTGGCTCTTCTGTTCAGAGTACCATTGCTGTGCCCTCTGCAATGGTAAGATGGAGAGGCCCATACCCTGCTCCGGGCCACCTCCTGCCATTCCCTCGAAACCTCTCCCACCTTTAGTTGACTGCTCAAGACTTCCACTCCTTCCATTTCCTCTCATCTTATTCTCTCCCACCTACACCTACCAACAACACAGCCACCAGCCCCTTCCCAGCACCCTCCATTGCTGCCCCAAACAGCCACCACAGTGGCTGGGACCCCACAGTGCTCACCTGGGTCCACTGCTCTAGCCCATTCTGTTCCTCTCTGCAGATCTCTTGTTTCCCAGAGACCCTTTTGGTTTATCACTTCCTCCTCTAAAGCTCATTCTTCAATTGGGACTTCCGCAAGACCTGACCTAACAACTTCTGCATTCCATGTTGCTTCCACCCCACTTGTGTTTTTTCTGATGTCCTTCATATTTTATTTATTGCTCAGAGTCTGCCTCCAATCATGAGGACATATATTCCAAGAATACATTGTTTCGTAGACGAGTGCCTAGCACATAGCAGGCACTCAGCACATACATTTGGTAAATGAAATGAATGAAAAGAACGAACGAACGAACGATCTTCACTATGAAGCCCAGACCACATAAGTGGCCACATCAACCCCGTGTGCTATCCTCTCTTCAACAGGGGACTGACTGCTTGTGGCCCCTGAGCTCCTGCTTACAGCTGGGCTGAATCTGTTCTCCTGATCCCCCTTTCCACCCACTAATGCTGCTTCAGTGACATCTCTTCCTGAGGTCCCCGTGCTGCAGGCCAAAGCTTTCTTCCCTGGACCCGGGCCCTTTCCCCACCATGGCATGGTTAATAGGGTCCATTGCTCTGTGATGGGTGGAGGATTTGCCAAGGGCTTTGCATGCGGTAGGTCACCGGATCATCCCAACTGTAAAGCAGCCATTGCTATTCTCCCTGTTTTCCAGCTGTAGAAGCGGGGAGGCAGAGTGTGAGTTGAAGCCTAGCCTCACTGACTCCAAGGTCTAGAATGGGAATTTTACATCAGTGCCTCCATGACACTGGAAGTCCTGAGACTTCTGCAAAGACAAGGTGCCAAGCAAGCTCCAGAAAGAAATGACCATGGCTCCCACTGAGCACAAATGACAGGGGCTGATGTCACAGGCCTCAGGCATTGGTTAGCCCTCCCTGACACCACAGTTAGCCTGAGGCCCTTTCATTTGTCAAAACTAAAACAAACAGCTGGACTGTGGACTCACCCTGTCCTGTCAGTCATAAGGTCACACCTAAGATTCCTGGAAGCCAGGTCAGGACCTGTGACCATGTTGCTGGCTGTGGGTGGCCCAGGAGCAACAGACACCAGAGTGAGCCAATAATCCTGGGAAGTTTAGATTAAAAGGTCTAGGAAGCTGATATTCTTCTCTCTCTCTCTCTCTCTCTCTCTCTTCCTTCTCTCCCTCCCTCCCTTCCTCCCTCCCTCCCTCCCTGCTTTATTCCCTCCCTCCATCAATATGTAGCCTGATCTTCCTGCCCGTGCCTCCTGGGTGCTGGATTAAAGGCCTGGCTACTCTCATGAAAGGGGGTAAACGAATTTAGAAGTCACTGAATTTTCTGCCAGATGAACTAAGAAATCAGGAAAGCTAAATTAGTCACGGTGGTGCCTTCCTGTAATCCCAGCACTTGGAAGGATGAGGCAGGAGGATTAGATGAGTTTAAGGCCCATCTGGGCTACAGAGTAAGTACCAGTGAGGTCTAGATGGCAAGACCTTGTCTCAAGAGAAAAAGGAAATGAGAGATAAGAAAGTAAGCCAGAAAGCTGGCTGGCACCAAGCATGAAGAAGCTGCAGTAAGACTGAGCTATCAAAATAAGAGCTGCAGAGAGATGGTGTCCTGGGAGTCTGCAGTCCATCTGCTCATGACCTCACACACACCCTGCTCTGGGCTTCTGAGAGCCACCCCTCTTCAGAGCCTTGCATTGTCATGCCCAGTCCCCTTTTGCACTCCAGATAGTGTTATTATTATTTTTTAATCCAAGTCCTGAGTAGTAACACAATACTTAGCAAAAGTACCGTAAGAAATACCAGCATTACATGGAAAACACTTACCTCAGTGCCTAGCCATGGTAAATAACACCCACCATGTGGCTGCTAATATTTTCATAATCAAGCCACGAGGACATACTATTACAGGAACTGGACAAATTAATCATCTTATCTAGCCATCTAAATTACTCTTCCTAGGAAGGGTGGCATGCCATGGGACTTTGTCCTTGGTCCCATCCCAGGCCATAATTTTGTCAATGGCTGTTAGAGGCTGTTTATAAAGTCTGAGGATGACAAACAAAAGAAATGGGTGATGGAATCTCAGTTCAGGACAATTTTGACAGGTTAGAGATGAACTGAGGAAGGTTAGAGAATAGATTGCACTGGGAAGGGAAAGACCCCAGACAAGGAGAGGCACTGGGAGGGGAAGCAGGACTGAAAGAAAGCACACAGGGAAGAAAGAAGACAGGGCTTGAAGTCAACAGCACCGGGGCCCGGGGGATGGCTCAGACACCAAGTACCTATAGAAGCAGAAGGACCTGAATTCCGATTCCTAGCACAAATGTAAAAACCAGCCATGGCTGTGCAGGGCTGCAAGCCCAGTACTGGGATAGGAGAGCAAAAACATATGGATCCTTGGAGCTCATTAGCTAAATAGCTAACAACGAGCTTCAGGTTCAGTGAGAGACCCTGTCAAAAAATAAGATGGTGAGCAATTGAGGAAGAGACTGACCATTGACCTCTCGCCTCTGCACATATCCGCACACACATGTATACACACAAAGCATGCTATAGCTCCAAAAACTACTGACACAACACAAGCAATACGTGTACTAGGAACACTGGCTCTGAGCTAGGCGTGGTGGTGCATACCTGTAATCCGTAATCCTAGCACTTGGGAGGCAAGGTAAAACACTGTCAACACAGGAAGGGAGAAGAAAGGAGAGGAATGTTTGCTCGGCGAGAGAAGGGAAGGTGTTTAAGCACCTCCTGTGCACTTGGCATGCACTATTTTAATGGATACTTTCATTAGCTTATGAAGTAGCTGCTATTATCTTTGCCCTCATTTGACAGGTGAGGGGCTAAGACATAAAGAAGAAAAAAAGACTTTGCCAAGTAGATTGGAGCAAGATAGCATCTAAACCAGTCATCCCTAGAGAACACACTTTGTCCCTACAGTCTACACTGAGTGGTCCACAGCTGGACTTCTTCATGGTTTTCAAGACAGAGGAAGGTGGCCAAGAAGTGGAAATCCTACAGAAAGTCACCTTGAGAACTGGTCAGGTTGGCTCAGCTCGGGCAGAGGAGCTATCTACACAGCAGCTCTTTCCTACCCACATCCAAACAAGTGACACCATCCAAAAGCAGTGACAGCCTGGGCAAATGAGAGGGTGCCAAATGGCAGATTCTAAATGTTAAGAAATCCTGAGAACTGGATGGCAGACAGAGGTAGGAAGGAGCTGGGGACAGGGAAGGGTGTAGTGTACTGCTCCAAACCCAGAGGCAGCAAATCTTCAGGAAGATAGAGGCCCCAAGCTGGTGTCAGAGACTGATGGCAACTCACAAGAAGTGAAAAAGGGGTCCTTCCACCTGCCCAGTGTTCAGGAACTATGACAGCGGATGTCTAGCACAGAAAGGCAAGACACAACTGGAGGAAAGGGGGATCCTGGGCTCAGAGACCAACTAATAGATCAGTGTCACATTACTGCAGCAAATTCCATCCCTTCCCAACAATCACTAGTGATAAATTACATTAGAAAACAAAACGACAAAATCAGGATCTAGAGAAAAGACAGGCAATCAAGGTACATATTTACAATCATCCAACGTCCAGGAAAACAACAGGAAGATGAGGGGCCAATTTAATAGTCATGAAAAATAACCAGAGAAAAACATAGTGATTAAATAGAACCCTTATGACATATTTTAAGCTATATCCAATGGCACATAATTGTCCTGTTTGTTTTTCTAGTAATTTAAGGCCAAGGCAGAAGGATCCTGAGTTGTGAGACCCTTTCTGGAAAGAAGCCAATAAATAAATTAATTAATAAGAAACAAAACAACCCAATAACAATATTTATTATTACCAGAAGGATAAAGGGGAATATTACATCCATCAAACAATAAGAGCTTATAAAAGAAAGAGTTAATTTGAAATCACACAAAGAAGATTTAGTTATTGAAACCATGCAGATCTGACGATAAAGTTAGAGTGAAAATTAGTGCTCTGGAAGATCACATGGAGGCATTTACCTACAACACAGAAATAAGGGCCAGCAAGATGTATAATGTTTGTTATTGGAGAGGTTTGAATCAGATGAGCTTTTATAGTTTCTTGTTAGAAGTGAAAATTAAGTTTTTCTCATAAGGCTATTGGCAGTTTTACCACAAAAGCCAAGTGAATCCTATTATTAGGCTAAAGGCCTGCAAATGTCAATCAGATTAAAACTGGCCAGCCACATATTTTTATAAATAAAGTTGTATTGGAACACAGTCACACTCATTAATGCTGCTTTGTATTTAGTGACAGAATTGAGTAACTGAGGGGTGTGGTGGCACATGCCTTTAATTCTAGCACTTGAGAGGCAGAGGTAGGCAGATCTCTTTGAGTTTGAGGCCAGTCTGATCTACAGAGTGAGTTCCAGGACAGCCAGGTCTATGTAAAGAAACTCTGCCAAAAAAAAAAAAAAAAAAAGAGTAACACAGACTATATATGCACATAAACATTAAAATGTCTATTTTCTGGTCCTTTTAAAAAAAACAAAGGTTGGTAATGCCTGGTTTAGGGCATTCTTAATTGGATTTTCTGTTATTTGCGACCAAATGTACTTTTGACTGAACAATAAAGAAACACTTAAACAAACAAAGTTCTGGAAAGATGAACATCTGAGCCAGGTGTGTTGGTATAAATGTACAACCCAGCACTTCAAAGGCTGAATTAGGTTTGGGGCACATAGTGAGTTCAAGGTTATCTTGAGCAACAGAGTGAAATTCTATCTCCAAAAAAAAAAAAAAGAAAAGAAAAGAAAAGAAAAAAACTAGTTGATCAAACTGCTAATAGTTAGAAAGAGAATGAGATGAGGAGTAAACTGGATATGGTAGGGAGTATATGCATGGAGGTTGGGGTGGGGGGCAGAGGATGCCAGGTGTCTTAAACCACTTTCCTTCAGGCAGAGTCTCTCACTGAACCTCAAGTCAACACTTCAGCAAGGCTAGATGTCCAAACAGTCCTCCAGATCTGCTCATCTTTCCCCACAATGCTTAGGTTATAACATATATGAACATTTACATGGGTGCTGGGGCTCAAACTCAAGTCCTCATACTTGTACAGTAAGCTCTCTTACCACTGGACACCTCCTCAGCACCAAGGGTATATTTAGGTAATATACAAAGGACACATTTTTAATAATGACATTCTATTCTAATTACTTTGCAACTTGAATTATCTAAGAAAAACTGAAGGTCTACTTCACAATGGTAAGGAATGAACTTCTAGTACATAAAATACACACACACACAGAGAAAGAGAGAGAGAGAGAGAGAGAGAGAGAGAGAGAGAGAGAGAGAGAGAGAGAGAGAGATGAACTTATAGATACATTTAAAAGAAAAACCAGACATAAAATTACATACATTGTGATTTGTCTTATATAATGTTCAAACAGGCAAAATTGTCCAGGTCATGGTTACTTTGGAGAAATGTTAGCTGAGAAGGTTCATGAAGAAGTCTTCTGGGCACTAGGTGTGCTCTCTATTTGATGTAGGGTAGTGCGAATATGGGTGCATTTACACAAAAGTTCATAGAAGGATGTCTATTTCATTATACATAAATTATTCTTCAATCAGTAAATGGTTAAGGCTGGAGGGAGAGAGATGGCTCAGCAGTTAAGAGCACTTGCTGCTTGTGCAGAAGACCTGGGTTCAATTCCAGCACCCACATGCAGCTCACAACCATCTATAACTCCAGTTTCAGGGAATTTGATGCCCTTTTCTGTCTTCTGTGGGTCCAGGGATACACATGGTGTATAAAACACCCATATATATAACAACATAAAATATAAATTTTTTAATTAGGGTGTATAATGGAAGATAGACATTTTCCAACTATCTCTAATTAAATGATGAGATGTCCAAAAGTTCTAAAGTATTTGTAATTCTGTAGGGAAAATGCTTGAAGAAAATACAAAAACAAGTAAGATTGAGGCTGACAAGATGGCTTGATGGACAAAGATGCCTGCTACCAAACTTAAGGAACTGGGTTTGGATCTACTGGATTCACATATGGTAGATGGAGAAAACCACCTCCTGCAATGGTGTCCTCAGAACTCCACATGTGCCCCATGGCATGAACATGCATGAAGACATAAATAATAAGACATACAAATAAATGAACATGATTAAAAATATTTTAAAACAAAATTAGGTAGTAAAATAGAGTCATTTTTATAGTTTTATATATGTTTTAGTTTCTCTACAATCAGCATTCATTAGTTTAAGAATCTTGAGCCAGTAGTGGTGGCACACGCCTTTAATCTCAGCACTCAGGAGGCAGAGGCAGGGTCTCTTCGAGTTCAAGGCCATCCTGGTCTATAAAGCTAGTTCCAGGACACCAGGGCTACACAGAGAAACCCTGTCTTGAAAAACTAAAAAACCAAAACCAACCAACCAAACAAAAGAGTCTTAGAAAAAGACTAAAAATGTATGTAGATGGTGCAGGCTTCTACAGGTGTCCTCAGTGTGAGTCCACTCCTCCTGCTCCAGCTCCACGGGTGCCAGTCAATAGAGGGTTAGGTCAGAAGAAAGAAACTGAAACACAGAGTCTGCAGATTCTGTTTTGAGAACTCTACATATATTATCCCCTCAATTATCTCTACAACTCCACAAGGAGGTAAATGGCACCTCCATTCTGTAGAGAGAGAAACTGAGGCACAGAGAGGTTATAAACGTCCAGAGATGGCATAGCTATTAAGTGGTACGGCTGGGATGCAAACCTTGGCCGTGTGACCCAGACCCTGACCTGGATTGCTCTGCCATGCCAACTCTTTCCATCAGTCAGACATGAGTGGCCTGAGGATGCTGTCTTAGAAGTGTTATATTTCTCTATTGGGGAAGCAGATGAATTCCTGACTGGATGTGTACTGTTGATATGAACATGCCCATCTCAAAGAGCCAATACCTCAGACCCATGAAAATGGCAAGTCTTCCTCAGGTCAGGCTCAGGAGAATGGCAAAGGCTGTCCAGAGTACAAATGTTGACTGTTTATAGAGAGTATCAACCATAGCTTCCTCCTCTTCAGATGACTGCAGCCTGAGACTAGTTCCATACAGAGACCCTTAATACAGCCTGACAGTTGCTTCCAGAACATTCACACAGCACTGGAGATTTAAGTCATCTAGAGATGACATAAGTCTACAATGTGTAGGTTGCACACAAATGCCAAACACAGCCTGAGCTTCTCATATCCATGGGGTCCCTGGAAGCAACTTCTGTAGAGACTGTGTGATGGGGAGATACACAATGACTGTAATGGCCTCTGATCAGAACCCACTGCGGTTAACTACTCCTTTGGTTGGGAGAGGTATGAGATGAAAAATATCTCAGTCTTACGCCATCTGGCCATTGCCACCTCTGCTCTCTGACCTGTCCAGACAGTGGATACAGCCAGGGTCCTTATTGTAGCTATGAGCCTACAATAAGGTTTGGGGAAAGGAGAAAATGTGGCATGGAAGAGAGCCAGCTTGTGGCCAGAGTTGGGCTGGGCCTGGTGTTTCTCCCACCTCCCATGTATCACTAGGAGAGGAAGGCCTGCTGAGCACCATTCTACATACAGAGACAGATGCTAAGAATGTGCCCTAAAAGGCCTCCTGCTGGCACCTCTTTCTCTGGCAGCACAATGTAGCACACCGGCTTGGCTCTACAACTACTAGGCTACCTGACTTCCTACATGGAAGAGCAGGACAACACTGCTGAGTACAGTGAGTGGAGACGTCACTTGGTGTCTGTCAGCTCTATTACTCCTGTTGCAAAGTGACCATGTGCTTGATGGCTTTTTCCTGCCCACTATATTTTTTCTGGTCTTCTGTGATACTAAACTGATTTCCTTTTGGGAAGTTATCCCTTTCTAACTATGTAAACGTGGGACTCCTCACTCCTCGTTTGTGACCTGGCTGATGGGTCTCAGTCTGGGCACTCGACTTGGCTGACCCCCAGACTGCCAGAACTGCTGACAGTGAAGGCACTGGCAGAAAGGAGGGGGTAAGGTGAGGGAAAGCAGCACCCTCCCACTTACTCAGGGCTACAGTGAGTCAGGTACTCTTTCTGGTTCCCAGTTTGGCTGGTACCGCTTCCATCACCATTACATATGAAACAACTAAGGCTCCATGGTGTCCAAGCTTCCTGAGCAATGGAGGAGCCAGGACTCATTGCCAGGCTCTCTGACTCCAGCCCTTGGCACAGACTTACTGGCCTTTATGCAGTGAGCCTAGGGTAGCTGGCAGCCACCTTGCTACAGACAGGGAATTGTATGCATGAAGAGGGATTGCCATAGGAAAAGGAGGTGTCCAGAGGAACTGAGTCTGAACACTTGGATGCTGCTATACCTGATTATGCTGGCTAGTTTTACAGCAACTTGACACAAGCTAGAGTCCTTTAGAAAGAGGAAACCACATTTGAAAAAAATGCTCCAACTAGATTAGCCTGTGGGAAAGCCTGTGGTCTAATTTTTTATTGATGTTTGATGTGGAAGGGCCCAGCCCACTGTAGGTGGTACCACCCTTGGGCTGGTGGCCCTGGGTGCTATAAGAAAGCAGGCGGGCAAGCCACGAGGAGCAAGCTAGTAAGCAGCACCATGACTTCTGCATCAGCTCCTGCCTCCAGGTTCCTGCCCCACTTGAGTTCCTGCCCTGACTGCCTTCAGTGATGAACTGTGATGTGGAAGAGTAAGGGAAGTAAACCCTTTCCACTCCAAGTTGCTTTTTTGTCATCATGTCTCATCACAGCAACAGAAACCCTAACCCAGACACTGATGTTGCCTACTATGAAGTTTTCAGCAATGTGAGGCTGCAATTTCCCCTTTTTCAATGAAGCTAGTGTAAGGACTTCTATTACTCATGCAGGGCCCAGGGCAACACAGACTATGGATCCTAGTAAGGTTGAAGCCACTGGCTTTTGTCAGACCTAGATGACCAGAGTGCTAACAGCACAGACGGGGAAGCAAGTGTCCTCACGTCAGGGGTGGCAACAGGACCAGGACCATGCGACTGTTGCCCACTCAGGGGTAAAAGCTGCTTCCATCCTGGAGACATCTTTCCTGAGGCACTTGCATGTGCCACCTTTCCTTAGATGGTACCATTCTCATTTCTAATAACATTCTCTATTCCACACACTGCTTTTTTTCAAGGGGAGGGAGGAGGCAAGCGTTACAGGCAATTTCATGCCTCAGATCTGAGGATAGAGGAGACTTTGATGATGCTCTGTACAAGGGCACATTGCTTATCCAAAACAGACTCTTTCTGCTCAGAAATTGCAGCTCTCTGAGGGGTTTTTTCCTAGAGTTTAATCTTCTTCTAGGAGCTTAGCTGATACCAGAAAGGTTTTATACATGTCAATCTCCTTCCTGGCATTTTATCAGAAATTGATTCTCTCTGCTGCTTGGCACATGAGTCTTGGCCTTGCCCTTGTTCAACTAGGGTTTGGGAGGCTGGGTTTATAGATATATCTCTGCAGCTCCCAGGGGTCTCAGGGCATCTGGGGGTTCAGAGGTAAGGCAAATCCTACAGGAAGGATTATGGCTGCTCTCTGATGGTACTACATGGTAACCAACACTGGGCTCATCTCTCTCCCAGAAAGACTTCTACTCTATCTTTTGGCTTTGAAACAACTTTCCACAATTATTTGTGTGGGGGGAGGGTGGAGTGTGTATAGGTCACGGGACAAACTGTGGTAGTCCATCCTCTCTTTCTACCATATGGGTCTCAGAGATTGAACTCAGGTCATCATGATTAGCAATAAGTGCCTTTAACCATCCGGCCAGCCCGGCATCTTGGCTTTGAGGGCATTTGCTTCCAAACATGCTTCTTCCCCCTGCAAGCCCTAAACTATAATCTTCATCATCTCTGGAGCTCTGGGGATATACAGACATGGCTTAAAGCACTTCATCCCCTAGACCCTACAGAATACATATCAACCCTATGGTACCAATTCTGTATCATCCCTACCCTAGAGAGGGAGCTGTGGAGTCAAAGAGGCTGAGTCACTTGAGCGACAGAGTGAACCTAGAACCCAGAGCCCCTCCTGCAGGGGTCACAGGCTTCCTACCTTGCTGCATGACTTGCTTGCCCTGTTTAAAGTCCCAAGGGCCACTGCTGGCCAATTTCTCAAAATCTACAGAGACCAGGACCTCACAGTGCAGAAGATGGACAATGCTAATTTCACACTGGGAATGCATTTGGCAGTTGAATCCAAAATGGGATTTCATTCTTCTCGGCCCAGAAATCAGAACTCAAAGGTTTCCTTCCTGCCAGAGTGAGCATTTGGAGAGTCCACTGTCACAGCAGGGTCTAGTGACACAGCGTGCACTCTCCTTGCTCACTCCTTCTTTTCCCTTTCAAGTGCTTTCTTCCTCCTCCTCCTCCTCTTCCTTTTGTGCTACTGATCAAACCTAGAGGCATGCACATGCAAGGCAAGCACTCTCTCCCTGAGCCTCAACCCTAGTATAAACACTCCCCCGACCCCCAAAGACAAGATCTTATATGTATGAGAGAGGACGGACAGCTCGCAGTCACCCAGAAGACCAAGTTGCAAGGGTGCTAAAGAATTAAGTTGGAGAAGGAAGGAGGTGTGTGTTGCTGGACGGTTGGTGGCACTGGGACCCTACAAGAAGACTTGCTACTCTCACTGAGCTAAGGGCTAAGAGATGGCTCCCAAAAGTGAGCTTCTAGACATGCCTGCAAGTCCTTCTCAAGCAAACTGCCCTGCTGCCATCCACAAGGAGACAAGTAGCCTGGGGAAGCTTGGGGTGGCCCATCACAGGCTCGAAGAGGCAGTGCTGCCAAAGCCAGTCACACTTGACTCTGGTCAGCAATCAAGAACGCTGTCCTTATCAAGACATGACTGGAAAGAGTACAGAGACAACTAGTCAAACTAGTGGAGACACATGAACTGTGGACCAATAGCTGAGGAACCACCATGGAACTGGACCAGGACCTCTGGATAAGTAAGAAAGTTGTTTAGCTTGAACTGTTCAGGGGGCCTCCAGGCAGTGAGACTGGGACCTATCTTTAGTTGCATGAGCCAGCTTTTTGGAGCCTGGGGCCTATGCTGAGACACTTGGCTCAGCCTTGGTGCAGGGAGGAGGGGATTAGACCTGCCTCAACTGAATGTACCAGGCTCTGCTGACTCCTCAGGGGAGACCTTGCCCTGGAGGAAGTGGGAATGGGGGAATGGTAGGTTGGGGGAAAGGCTGGGGGGTGGGAGGAGGGAAGACAGGGGACTCTGTGGTTGATATGTAAAACGAATAGAAAATCTCGTAATAAAAAGAAGAAAAAAAAAGAACGCTGCCCTTTTCATGCACTATTAGCAGACGGACTGGAAATGTTGTTTTCAATAAAGCATATACCCTTTGATACAATTGTTCTAGTCTAAGGAGTTTACCTTTGGCTGCTTTAGCACATGTGTATTAAGTCCCTGCTCTAGATTATCCCTTAACATACTTTTATTATAGTAAGAGACCATTAATAGCCTAGGCAGTCATTACCAGGAATTAGTAGCACACTCACGTTATGAATTAGCACCCGAATTCAATCTGAGCTGACATGCAATTGCAGCCTGTATTGACCCCACTTGGTATGCTACTCATGATGTGCTGTGCATAGGTGAGCATGCTGCATCACAGGTATTCAGGCAGGACCTACTGGGATGGCGTTACTTTCCAGACATAAGGAGATGAAACACATTTATCTCAAAGTTTCCAAGTAAAGGATCATGTTCTAGTACATCCGTGGTGAAAGAGAAGGGCATCGTAAAAAGAACAAAGGCAGTCTACATGTCCTGCTACAGGATGTCTTCCAAGACTGGTTAGGTGTGAGGAGGAAGGAGGGAGGAGGGAGAGAGAAGGGATATGGAAGAGAGGGAGGGAAGGAGAGAGAGACCTGTTGGGGTTGGGACCTAGGGCAGATGCTGGATGTCTTGAGAGTGATCCACAGCACCACAGTTTAAAAGAAGAAAGTCATTCCTCATTGATGGACTGCTACCTGGAAGTGTAACCTGAAATAAACCCTTTCCTCCCCTAAAAATGAACAAACAAGGAAACAAAAACACAAAAGGAGAAGCCAGATTAAATCACACACTACTGTGTTAAATAAGGCTGGGTATCTGATCCCCCCAAGAAAAGTCATCATTTAGATAAAGGCCCCTATTCCCTCAGGAACTTAAAGAAAGTTCCTGCTTGCTAAAAACGGTATCATTCTCCTTTTCTCTGGCAAGAGGAACATGTGGCTCTTCCATGAACTTCTAACTGTGGTGTCTATTAACTTGTCAAGGTCAATACTAGTCTCCAGGCTCCCCCAGTCCTGCACACAAGCTCCACCCAGCTCACAAGCCCCCTTATTCCTCTTCCCATTTCTACCTCGAAATCTTTCTCTTGTTGCTTCTCTTCGCTTTCCTGGGAGACAGCCTTGGCAATTTGAAATAAACCTTTTCCCTTTTCACCCATGGAGAGGCTATTCTGGTTTCTGTATGCACCCATTTCACTGGGGAGATAGTTCAATTAGTATAGAGCTTGCCTTGCAAGCCCAGGGACCTGAGTTCAATTCCTAAACTGATGTTTATTTTTTTAATTAGAAAATCAGCTGTGGTAGCACAGATTTGCAGTCTCAGTGCTGGGCAGGTGACAGGTAGATCTCTGGTGCTCTCTGGCCTACTTGGTAGATTCCAGGACAATGAGAGACCATCTCAAAACAAACAAACAAACAAAAAAGATGAACAGCACAGCACCTGAGGAGCATCACTCATGATATCATCTGGCACGCAGGCACATGCACACAAATGCACACATAGTCCCATCTGCACACAAAACCACCGAGGAGAAAGTAGGTGATGGGAACAGGGCACCTATGACTACTAAGCTAGAAGAACACATTCGTGGTTGTCTCTTGAAAAGGGAACTGAGGACCACTATCAGGAGCATAGTAAACCTTTTGTTATTGCTGTGCTAAGGATTGAACTTGAGGCCTCAGACATACTAGGTAAGTGCTTTGTCATGGAGCCACATCCCCAGCCCCTTCTCTCAAATATTGATTGGACAGCTGATTTTATCCCACCCACCTCCTGCCCACCTCTGAATGGAGCTCCCAGACAGGGAAAGGTGATTCCAAAAGCATCAAGAGAGCAAGGAGAGAGAGTGTGAACCTGCTCTTGGTGGCACACTGAATTGACAGATGCGCTATTTCCTGAGATCCAGTTCTCTCCGACTCTGTCTGGGAAATGAGAGAGGCCCCTTTAATCTTGCACCTAGAGGAATGGTGTGTGAGAGTGCGCACGCATGCACAAGCAGGCAAGCTTAAGGTTTCTAAATGGGAGAGTTAAATGGCTTTTTACAGTCCTTTACAAAGTGAGCTTACAGATGAGTGGTTTTTAGAATCTCCAATCAACTGCAAAAGATGGCAGTCCATTACCACAAGAGGCTCATGGAGTGGTTAAGAGCGGAGGCTCAGGAGGTAACCTAAATAGGGCTCACTTACTGGGATACCCATCCAGGAAGTAGGAAGGCTAGAGTCTACCCAAAACCCAGCCTGTGCCAGGGAGGGCCCTAGAGGAAGTGTAACTGCGGGCTTTCTCCTGTTGACATAAACACAATAGATAGCCAAACATCCATGGGACACTATGGAGCAAAGGCTGCTGGAATTGAACTAGGTAGCTGCACTGCATACTAGCTCTTCCTGGATGGCATTGCCAAATAAAGTCAGAGGGCTCAAGGACTAGAGGCCACCTGCTCAGCTGTGACATCTATGTGACTCTGAAACCTACACTGTGGCCCTCAGTGTACACTGAGGCCCTAATTCTTAGAGCTCAGGGGTCCTGCGCAGCAGGAGGACATGTCCCCATCACCATGTGCCCTAGTCAGCAGTGTGCCCACTGTGAGATGGAGGGTTAGGTTAGATTGGGATAAAAACGTCTCTTTCCCCTGGATTTTTCTCTTGAGCTTTTTTTAAAAAAGCACCGTATGACAAATTTGCTTCCTAATGATTTTTGAGTAAACTACAATGGCCACAATTTCAAAATCATTAATAATTCATGACCAGAGGCCATAAACTACAAATCTCTAACAGGCACAGGAATCATGAATACTCGTTAGAGGTGAGCCCAAGAATATTTTTACCAACTGGAACTGAAAGTATTTTGCTGCTGCAGAGAGTCAGTCATCAAAGGACTTTCAGAACCAAATGTGGCTTTCCAGCACCTCTCAGCTCAGCCCGCCTCTTCCAGGAAGAGCCTGTCCTTCCTCTGGGGCCTAGAGGCCTATGTGGGTATTCTGTGCTGTTCATCATTCATTCTCCTCTGGATCTCTGTCTGTGGCATCTGGAGTCAGTGAGTGGCTGAGCGGGCTGGTACCAGGCAGGCTGTGCACAGTACATGGGGGATTAGCAGCAGGGCTGCCTCATGCTCTAGAAACCCATTCTCATCCTCATCTGCACGTGGGCACTGCTATTGGTTAATAAATTCGGGGTGTCTGGATCCACACCTGGAGCTTGAACCAGTCTGAAGAGACCTAGCAGAAGAGCTCAAAACTCCAGACAGGCCAGGGTGTGATGACATATACCTTTTAAACCCAGCACTGGAGGCAGAGGCGGGACGATCACAGGTTCAGGCACTGGAGAATGGCTCAGTAAGTGAATAAAGCATTTTGCCTCACAAGTGCAAGGACAAGAATTCAGATTCCAGAACCAACACAACCTAACAGGGGGCTGGGTGTGGTAGCGCATGCCTTTAATCCCACTCCGGAGGCGGAGGCAGGTGGATTTCTGTGAGTTCGAGGCCAAACCTGGTCTACAGAGTGAGTTCCAAGACAGGCTCCAAAGCTTACACAGATTAACCCTGTCTTGGAAACAAAAACAAAACAACAACAATAACAACACCCGACAGGGGTGGCAACACCTGTATAATATCAATACTTGGGAGGCAGAGAGACAGGATCCCTGTGGCAAGCTGGCTAGCTAGACTAGATAAAGGCAAAGTCAGAGTTTCAGGGAGAGAGCCTGTCTTTACGTAAAGTGAAGACCAATAGTAAGCAAGTAATACACTCAACTTCAACTTTGGGCCTCCACACACATGCACCTGCATAGACTCAAACACATGCATACCACACACACACACTTAGGGGAAAGAAGAAAAAGAGGGAGAGAGGTAGGAGAGAGAGGACTTCAATAGGGCAGGAGCCAAACACAGCACTACTTTAGGTTAAATGTGGCCTGGCAAGCTCACGGGGACCCCCACACCCCTCA
This sequence comes from Peromyscus leucopus, assembly GCF_004664715.2. Classification (NCBI taxonomy): domain Eukaryota; kingdom Metazoa; phylum Chordata; class Mammalia; order Rodentia; family Cricetidae; genus Peromyscus; species Peromyscus leucopus. Next base: position 36,595 of record NW_023505367.1, on the reverse strand, counting down.
CTGTGTCAGCCGTGACCCACACCAAGGAAGGCACAGTCCTCATTTGACCCAGGTGGAAACGGCATTTCCACCCTCTGGGGAGGGAGTGGCCCACAGAACTAACTTCACTGGAGAAAAGAACATGTCACCCGTCCCCAGCTGCTTATTCCAAGCAGCTCTGACAAAGAGACAGCTTATCTTTGCCTTACCTTTCATGGTGACACGGATTGATCTACGGCTGGCAGTCTACACAGTGCCAACGACTAGTGAGGGGACGGGTACAGAGAGGGCGGGTTGGGGAGGCCAAGTTCTGGGGACCAAGGAAAAGCCAGCAATGCGCTATTAGCCTTGTTCTTTGTTTTTTCAACCAAACTGGAACTGTGTTGTCAGTCGTCACCCCTCTCTTTCAGAGGGCCTGAAGCCATCTTCACATCTTTTAGAATCAACCTGGCGTTGAGATAAACAGCCTTGTGTTTTGTTTTTCACTTCAAGCACTTTTTAGAAGAGAAATGATCTGAAATGCTCTCAGGCAATTGGACAATGGAGATGCTGGGAAAGTAGCAATTAAGAGGTTCTGTTGCTAAGAGAGGGCAGAGGGAGAAAGAACAGGAAGCTCGATTTATTCATCAAATACACACACACACCCCTGGCCGCCCAGGAACACAGGACTTGATCAAGAGGCCCTATGGTAACATGTGGTCCTTATGCCACTTCCTGCCCACCTGAGCTTTAAAGGTCTTGTGTTTTCCTTATGCATGTCTCTGACTTTGACCATGTTGTTTCCTTGGACTAAAAAACTCCTGCTTATTCTTTAAGAGGAGCCTGTCTATCATCTTTTTCCACAAAGACTTCTTTCATGTTTCCTTAGACAAGGTCTTGCTATACATGCTAGACTGACCTTGAACTTCAAATCATCCTTCCTCGACCTTCAAAGAGGGGAGATTATAGGCCTATCCACCTTTCTTTTTTTCTTAAGATTAATTTTTATTTCTAATTTTATGTGTGTGTGTGCCTGTGTGGGTATGCACATATGAGTGCAGGCGTCTGTGGAGGCAGGAGAGAGTGTCAGATCTGGAACTGGAGTTACAGGTGGTTGTGAGCCAGCCTATGTGGATGCTGGGAACCCAACTCTGGTTCTCTGGAAGATCAGGGCATATGCTTAATCTGCTGACTGATTCTCAAGCCCAGCAGAGCCTTTCTTGATTCTGCAGACAGGTTAGGAGACTTGGTTGCTGCCCTTCTCTCCACTTTCTCTACCTTATGATGTTTCTCACGCTGGAGAGCAAAGGTCCTGGGGCACTTCTCTTCTAAGTACACACAGCACACATAGCAACTGTTGTCACACTATCCTCAGTCCAGTGCCGAGGTCCTGAGCAAACAGGCTCAGTGGCGCAGCTTTCCAGAATGGTCAAGTACTGTGTCAAAGTGAGTCCTTGGCTGGAGAGATGGCTCAACCATTAAAGGCTAGGCTTACAACCAAAAAGACAAGAAGTGAGGCCTGGCCCTGGGTGTGGTGGAACACACCTGTAAGTCCAGAACTTAAGAGAGTAGGAGAGGGCTGGAGAGATGGCTCAGAGGTTAAGAGCACTGGCTGCTCTCCCAAATGTCCTGAGTTCAATTTCCAGCAACCATGTGGTGGCTCACAACCATCTGTAATGAGATCTGATGCCCTCTTCTGGCCTGCAGACATACATGCAGACAGAACACTATACATAATAAAAAAATAAATTAAAAAAAAAAAAGAGGAGTAGGAGGGTCTCTAGTACAAGGCCAGCCTGGGCTCTATTGCAAGTTCTAGACTATTCAACAATCTGGGGCTGAGACTTCATCTGAGAAAGAGAGAAAAAGAAAAAGCCAATCCCCCCCTTCCCCCCTTTCTTTCTGTTTATTTTCCCCATACTGTAACCTATCCTGCCTTATGGCTTGTTTGGAAGCTCCTAGACCCAGATGAGGTTGAAAGACAACCCTTTAAATTCTTAGAAAAGATGAAGTGACTCTGTACTCTTTGGAAACCCAAGACTCAGGAGCTCTTGCAGCTGGTGGCCTCCTTAGACCCTGGCTCCATGGCTGGAGATGGAGACAGCATGTAGAGAACAAGGCACCTTGATTAGCAGCAACCTGCAGACACAAGCCCGCAGACAAGCGAGCCCTAGCTGAGAGCAAGGGAGCCTGGCCTGTCAGCAAGACTCTCAAGGAAAGCCAGACTGCTGACTCACAGACTCAGGGACTAAATGCATGGCTCTTGTTCCAAGCCGCTGAAATCCGGAGTTAGCATTACGCATACTGGTCAATGTGCTCAGTGAAAGATCATTACAAATGACAATGGGTCGATGTGTCTAGCTGCCAGCTCTCACTTGGCCTAGGATTTGGGCTGGAAACCTTCTTCTTCAAGAGAAAGGAGAAGGAGGTCACAGAACGCCTGTTCACACCCTCGCCATCTCCAGGCTCTTGCAAACAGCAGTGGATGCAGTTACCTCCTTTCTCTCTCGAGAGCAGGACCGACTTCTCTCCACCCCGCAGGGCCTGACCTGTAGCAGTTCAAAAGCAGAAGCAGAGATTAAGGCTGCTTGGGAACAACCAGTTTATCACCACAAAAGCTTTTTATTTGCAAACTAGAAAGACAGGGACAATCATAATGAGATGATTCTAAGAAAATGTAGCCTGTTATTATAATGGGAAAATGGCACACTTTTGAAATGGACCAACGGCAAGGAAAATGGTAATTCACACACTCACAGTATTTGACTATAACAAACCTCCAGCCCTTTAATCTGGGCCATTATCTGCACTCTGAAAGGGCCAAGGGACTGTAGTTTTCCCTGTCGAATTACATTTCTATTAAATTGTTTGGAATTACATAACGCCTTCCATAAAAATGCCTTCTGCTGTCTGCATAGTCATAAACTTAGGTGGGTGCATTCTGAGGCGCTGCAGCAAACCCTAGAGTCACAGCTCAGGTGACGTGCAGAAGTGAATTAGCAGTAATCACATGCGCTTCACATAATGGGCAATTTCAGAGAGAATCGTTGCTTTTCTCTGAAAGCCTTAGACCAGCATTTGAAGTATGCGTAATGTCAGGAGGCATCATCTCCTGCAAACGCACTTTCCAAAAGCATGTTTTCACACCTGTGATGGGAATGTCCACTAGAAGAGCTCCTAGCAGACTGCCTTGGTATTGAAATCTAAAACAGAAGTCATCGTTTCTTGTCAGTGTGTCTACTAAACTGCCCTATTACTTGACTCCCATGGGGCTCTGTGTGACGGCCACAACCCCAGGTCCTGTTAGGGAAGAGCTCTTAGAAGGCAGCGGCAACAGGCTCGGTGACCGTGGAGTGAGAGAGGGGAGATGGGGCCAAGGCTCAGACAAAAGGGGTTTGTTTTCGATGGTTTTCATGTTACCTGCTGCTAAAGTTGAGTCTTGAATGTCCGTATGTCATGCTTTGAGTTTTTAGGATGTAGGACCTGGCTGGAAGAAGCAGGGAGTTGGCCTTGAAACTTAGAGCCACCCCTGGGTCCGTGTTCTCTGTTTCCTGGTACATGCCGTGTGAACAGGCCCTCATCGAAGAATGCTGCTAGACAAAGCCACCCGTTTCCATGCCTCTCCTGACACACTGAACACACAAAACCACGGGCCAAGTTAAACCCTGCCTTCCTTAAGTTGTTGTTTTCAGGTATTCTGTCCCAGCACCAAGAAAAGTGACCAAGATGCCACATGTCTTGGTCCCAGCTTATGGGGTTATTGGAAGGTGGCAAACCTTTGGAAAGTAAGGACCAGTGGAGGGAAGTTAAGTCTTATTGGGAACCCGGCCCTCCTCCTCCTCTCTTTGCTTCCTGGCCACCATGAGGTGAGTACCATCCTTCAAATGTTTCCACCATGCTGCTGCTGCTGCACAGGTCCAAAACCAATGGGCCAAGAGAGCAGGACTAAAACCTCCCAAACTGTGCGGGCATAAACGAACACTTCCTGTATAAACTGATATTTTCAGGATTGGTTCCAGTAACAGAAACCAGGTAACACCTCTGCTCTGCTTACACTGACCCTTTAATCCAATCTTCTCTCTTTTCCTCAGTTCACAGGGCTAGACCCCTGGAGCAGCCATAGCCATATGTAACACCATGCTCCGAATCTTAGTATACTGTCACATCAGGGATGGCATCCCGCCCAGAAACAGCCCAGCAGAATCTCAGCCCCAGGAACTTGAAGTTGTTTTTGATACTCAAAGAGAGGGGCAAAGTGGGGCTAATCCTGTTTGTGAGCTTTGATGCTGTGCATTGCCCTGGATCACCTGCCCTGGACAGACAGATGCAATGTCAGGACAGGAGGGACCAATATGAAACTTCAGCATGCTTTCTGATCCACAGACAACCCCCTTCAGCTTTTGTGACAGTGTATGTTTTCCACACTCAAGACAACGAACTACTTAGGATTCAGTGATTTTTAAAGAGCCTATAATAAGGTACTGGGACACGGAGTGTCATGGTGGGGAAGGCTTGTACTGAGCAAGGCCCTGGATTTCATCCCCAGTATCACAAAAATGAGTATGAGGGTGGTTTTATGGAGATGGAGTTATATAGGAATTCTGTACTTTCTGCTTATTTTTGCTGTGAATATAAACTTGCTTTAAAATAAAGTTTATGGGCTGGAGAGATGTTTCAATGGCTAAGAGCACATAGTTCTCTTGCAGGACCCAAGTTCAATTCCCAGCACCCATATCAGGCAGTCCACATCCACCTGTAACTCCAGCTCCAGGGATTCAGAGCCTCTTCTGGTCTTCATAGGCACCTGTCCTCCCCCCGCCCCCAACATACACAAAGTTTACTAATTTATATTTGGAGCATTAGTATCAAACAAATCAAGTCAACCAAAAAGAGACTAGGGTCTAAGAACCAGGAGATATAGTTATTGGACTAATTTAATCATGGTCTCATGAAACTCAATGTTCTGGGACAGGACCTAGAGAGAACAATCCAGAAGCATTGACCACACCTGCTCTGGCTGTCAGCTTGTGGACTCCAAGCAGTTCCTTGGGCTGGCCAGAGAAGATGATATGACAGGTAGTCTGGTCTGCCCACACAAAGCAGACCCAGATGGGTCTGAGCTCAAAGAGACTACATGGTGTGGTGATATAGTTTGTACCTTAATAAAATTTGCCTGAAGACCAGAGAACAGAACAAGCCATTAGATTAAACATACATGCTAAGCAGTGGTGGCACACACTTCTAATCCTAGCACTTGGGAGGCAGAGATCTGTCTGGATCTCTGTGAGTTCAAAGCCACCCTAGACTATATGAGATTGACTCAGTCTAGGAGAGAAACAGAGCCACACAGTAGTGGCACTTACCTTTAATCCCAGCACTTGAGATCTCACGCCTTTGCTACCAGTATTTGGGAAGCACACCCACCTTTAATCCCAGCACTAGGAAGGAAGTGATATGGCTGGGTGGAGAAAGGCATAGAAGGTGTGAGGAGACAGGAGCTAGAAGCCCTTTTCGGCTGACTCCTTTCAGTGGAGGACTCAGAGGCTTTCAGTCAGAGGTGAGAAGTAGCTGTGGCTTGTTCCTTTGTCTCTCTGATCTTTCAGCATTTACCCCAATATCTGGCTCGCTCTGGGTTTTTGAGCAACAACATGGGCTCAAGGCCAGGGATGTCAAAACTAGGATACAGCCACAGTGGTGACAGTGCTGGCCCAGGGCAAGGCTGGGAGCAGGAGGGCAGTTAGGGGCCAACGAGCAGGCTAAGTCTAGCAAGGTCCTTCCTTTACCCGTCACACACCAACTGAGGCTCTGCTCTGGGAGAGCACAGAGCAATCTGGAACTTTTGCTAAGTCCAAGGCTCTCTGGGGCATAGCTGCCTCCTGGATTGTGTATAAACTGGATGTGGTGGTGCATGCCTTTAATCTCAGCACGTGGAAGGTAGAGGTAGGCAGACTGCTGTGGGTTTGAGGCCAGCTAGAGCCATGTACTAAGAAAAAATGAAATGAAATGAAGGTGAGTTAGTCCAAATGATGACTGGGTTTGCTTTTCATCTCCTAAAATTCCATTATGGGCTGGGGAATGGCCTAATGGGAGCAGAGTCTGTCTAGCATTTATAAGGTCTTGTGTTCCACCACACACACCACAAGCACATACAATAAAAAAAAAAACAAAATTTCAACAACAAAGTTAAACAAACTTGAAGGCAGGTCACACAGACTTTAACTACTTTAAAACTTGAAGGTACATCTCTCTACTGGAGTTAATTAGAAGTGTCTTTATTCATTAAATTGGAAAATAATTTGCTTATCTTCCAATGAAGATAATGCACTCTAATTAGGAGCATCTGTATCTAACCTCCCTAGAAGCTGGCTGGGTCCTCACACCCAGGAGCCTCTCTCTCCTGCAGGGAGTGCCATGATGACCACTTCTTGGCAAAAACAGAAAGAACGTACTCAGATTCCACTGCACCTGCCTGCTGCATCTGGCATCTCGATGTGTCTTCCTACTTGTAGCTCATTTTTATCCTTACAACAATCAAGAGAGAGAAGTGGAAGAAGGTGACATTAATATCAATATACACCGCCTGCAAAATGAAAGGGGTGTTTTCTCTGCACTGCAAGGTGACCTGCGTGCAATCAGAATGTAAATGCTATGTGTGTGCTTCACTCTGGAGGACAGATGTGTGCCTGGGGAAATGAAAAGAGACGTGAACCCGCTGAGCTTTGTAAATAGAACACGTTTCCCTCCATTTATGGCTGGAGAAGGGCTTTATCTGCACTTAGGATTTATTGTCAGTGATTAGGATCTGACACTTCAGTTTTACTTTGCTCTAGATGTAGATAATTCACCACTACCATTTAGAGGGAGTCATGTCTTCATCGGAAGTCATCAGGTAAGAGGAAAATCATGTCAAAATTACCCTTGAAAATGAGCTTAAGCCACTCATAATGTACAGTACAGGACACAGCTTTTCAGACCCACCACTGCAGCCCTAATGCATGTGTGTAAAATCTGGTGCATATGGAAATATAGTACAAGAAAAAATACACATGCAAATCTATCTTCACGGTGTCCCTCATTAAACTACCCCTATTCAGCTGCTCCCTCTATTTTTCTCTTGTCAGGAAGGGGAAAGAGGTGGGGATACAGGCAAGAGCAGAGTTCTGCATTCACAGGTCAGCTCTGGCTGCTAACAGCTCTACCATGCTAGTCAGCCCCTGTCTGCAGCCAGCTTCTATTTGGAGGTACCTTCCTGAACCCCCACTACCACTTTTGTTTAACCAGGGATAAGTAAAGGCCACACAGTAAGTATTATTGGCTGTATAATACCTAAGGTCATAAGACTACAAGTCTCTAGCACTGATACTTGGCCACTATAGAACAAAAATAGCCATGGGATAATAGGCATTAAACAGCATTACTGTTTCCATAAATCTTTATTTACAAAAAGCAGGCAGCAGGCCAGATTGACCAAAGGCTTGCTTTTTTTATATTAGTACTTTATTGGTGCTGAGGATTGAGTAATTCTTGCTTTAGAGGAATGCTATTATTCTCATTGGTAAACCAATAAAGTAAGGAGAGGTAAACTGCAGGTGAGTGACTGAAAGGTTTTACTCATTGTCATAAAAGTGTGCACTTAACTGTTGTCACCATTGCTATCACTGGCACCATGATCACCATCACCATGGGTTGCACCTGTGACCAGTGCTTAGCATGTGCCAGGCACTGGGCTCCAAGCTGGGAACATGTATCAACGCGCCAGCCCCCTAGAAATAGACACCGCTATTTACTCAGCGTCAGATGAGATCATGAGACCCGAAGAGGTTGGGACACTGGCTCGATCAGGAAGCTGGTAAGTAGAGCAGCCAGAGGTAGACTGTCTTAACCACTATGTGTCACTGTCCCTCAGCCAGGTCATTAAGCCTAGTCTTAGAACAAAGACAGTACAGCAAAGTGCTGGGGAGGTGCTCGAGAGAAGCAGTCATTCTGATCGATGCAGCATTTAATCTGTACTTCCAGGCTCACCTAGAGCAATTAATAGGCGAATTAAGAAAGCAAATGGATCTCCACTTGGTGAGCTGCCAGCTGACCCCTTCCATCGGCAAGATGCGCATTCTGTAGAAGTAGTCTGGAGAGCTAAATGAACCCGAAGCATCGTGCACGAAGGAGGCAGGTCTTGTGCGTATAGCACCGCATTCTCGTCCTTCTGGGCTTTGGAGGAATAAAAGTATATAGGTGACCGTGCTGTTGTGACAAATGCTAGGTATCCCGAGATACGCGCGACAAGAACAAGCGCGCATGGTGGCTCGCGTATGCAGTTTCGCAGGGAATGCTGGCATTACGCATGGTAACTAAACAAACGCGCACTTGTTGGTACCCTCGCGAGAATCGATGGTTGAAGTAGTTCGTACTCTCATGGACACATGCCTGAGGACAGACTATATATATCTCGTTCTGTTGTTCTAAGTATAAAGAGGAGTTGCGTGTGCTGTCCGTCAGCTTTTGTGCCTGTAGTTTATGCGCACAATTCTACGTTTTCACATTTAATATATTCCTTCCACCCAACACGCTGCAGTATCATACAAGTTAAGATAGGACTCTCGAGTGAAAGGACCGTTGCTGGGATAAGGAACACAAATGGCTTAGCTGCCTTTGGAAAGCATAGTTAGTTTCATCATGCTCCAGAGTGTGCCGCCTCAGGGGAGGTTCTAAGCAACAGAAGCCCAATATTTTGTCCTCTTGCGCAAGGACTGGCAAGATTCGTCATTCTGTCTGCTCAGAAATTGTGCTTGTGAAGCGTACAGGCCCACTGCTGCGCGTCGTCAGCTCACTAAAGCACAAGCGGTAATGAGGCACTCACATCGTATCCTTATAGTAATTTCTCACGGTAGTGGCTGTGGAAGATGCAGTGTCTCAGTGTTTTGACGGACATTGGGATTACTTCTTTACAGAGGAGCACCGGTGCACTTTCGCTTTCCACCCAGACGTACATGTGTTCGAGCGCAGCGTTGCCCCTTACAACTGACTAGGCAGAGTGAACCGAGCCTCCAGGGGCTTTGACTGTGCCCGCTCACTTGTGTTCGTTCGGTCCTCGCTTTGAGGCGGAACCTGCATCAAGTGGACTGAGCATGGGCAGGCCATACAGGATGGCAAAGCGTAGAGGGCAAAGATACTGGAAAAGCAGGTTGGAGAGCCGCAGCAAGGTAGATGAGCGCTTGCCGTATAGTAAATGGCATACAGAGCCGACCGGTTCAAATAATCTGTGCTCAGCTCGATGGAAAATACATTAAAACGGGATATGAATTGTACTGTACTTTGTACTACTTCACAGGTCTAGAGCTTCGCTCTGAGACGATGTAATGATGGACTAGCAGGCGGCTGGACGAGATGCCTGCAGCTACTGCGGTGGCTCCTCAGAGAAAGGACCTTTAAGAAGATTTCTAGCAGTGTTGCATGCAACCGAAATTGTCGTGTAATGTAAGACAGATAGGAAGCCTCGCACTCTCGCTCTTCTGTCTCTCCGAGGGACTATACACGTTGTGTAATAGATGGTCGCACGATTAATCAGCTCACTCGCACGCACTCCACTCAATATAAATTAAAGTGTAATAGATATTACTTTTAAGAGGTCAGAGTAGGAGCCGCTGTTAACTGCTTTAAGGAAGGAAGGAAAGAAAGATATAGAAGAAGGGTAAGGGGGTGGTCTGGGGACGTGGGTCAATGGTCCTTGTGTGAATGGGTTGTTGGGTTCACCTCAGATAGCCTGCATAGTGGCCAGGCTTGTTATGTGTTGTTGTTATTGTGTGTTGGCTTTTCTAGATGATTCCACCGCCGTAGAAGATGAAGGTGAAGTAATACCAGCCAGAACCAAGCTGGCTAAGTGAGATCAGCGCTATACTCACGGTTAGATAGATGCTGAGCGTTCACCTTTGCGGAGCCGTGAGACGACGCCTTGCGCACGATCACCTTGAAACTTAAGTAGAAGAGGCCTTAGATGATCCTCATACCATTCAAGCACACTATTGTGGTCTTTCCACATACACGAGCAGTACCGCTCGCACTCGACCTCTCCCTATACACGCACACACAACACACACACACACACCACACACACACACGCTATCCACAAACATGACACACTTGTGTTATTTACCGCACACATGTATTCCATCGCATACATCCAGCAAGGTCAGTCTACAGACCACTCCCAAGAGAAAAAACGTGCCACAAAAGTAAAGATTTAGACGATTAATAATAGTTGCGTGGATTGGTGCTAAAAGTCTTTCGCCATGGGCACTGGAATGGCAGTATGCTGGACGGCACTGGACCGCAGTTCCGTGAAGCCTGATGCTGGAAGCTTGTTGAAAGAACAGCTCACAGTTTCTGTAGAAGGACAGATCTCTCAAGAGATCATCAGTCTGGAATGCAGGGAGAGAAGAATGAAGTGATGACAAAATTCATTCCACGGTTTCTTAGCTAAGCCTATGGTGACCTCGCACTAATTTGAGGGCAAAGGTTTTATGGCCTGGCTAGAGAGGATAAGAAGGGAAAAGGGAAAGACTAAAGAAGGCAGTCAAGACCTGTCCCATGGCAGCTGGACATGTTTCACTAGCACCAACTCTCCATCACGAGGTTCTTGGGATTCTTTACTTTCAATCACAAGCTCTGGGCCAAAGAAGTAAAAACTTGCCAAGGTCTTGGAGAAGGGAAGGAAATGGGGCAAGTGTGGTGCCAGCATAGCCTCAAGACCCAGTGTCATGTCTACCCACGCTCCATGCACTGTCTACCACTTCAACTTCCTGTGTGCCTCTGAACCCTGATCTGGCTTCCACCTACTGCACTGTAAACACCCGTCAGAGTCGAGCAGATAAGGCGGCAGCGAGGCAGGGTTGGGACAGTGTGGAGAGCAGCTGTCCAACTTCACAGGGTGCTCAACTCCAACACTGGGTTTCTAGGGAGGAATATGGGCTTTCTTGCTAGCTTTTTTTGGATTTTTGTTGTATCGAAGTCTGTAAGTACCAGCAGGCTGGAGCCTGTCGCACAGACACTGGCAATCCTCTTTGCTCCTCCGAGAGTCTGCCCTCTAGCACTGAGAGTTCTCGTAGGTGCTACCTGAACGCGATAGTTAGTGGCGGTGTTTTTGGGTCAGGTTTGGATATTATCTCTGCACAGAGAAGAACCTGTAAATCAGTGTTTCCAAGAAGGCTTTTTGATTTTCAGAATGTTGAACCGATATATTATTTTTATTTACATTTATTTTGGTGGCAGTTGGGGAGGGGTGGCCATTAAAATGCGCAGAAGGTCCACGAGGACAACGGAGCTGTGTGGAGTCTGTGGTTCGTTCAGTTCCGTGTTTACGCCACTTTTTGGTGGGTGTCTGCAAGAGAGGATAAGACGGTATGAAATCATCACTCCTTCCTCTTATGCACTGAGTTATCCCCACTGGCCTTGACAAACTGATGTTCTATTTATCTAAAAATGTCTATAACAGGTGGATATTGGCGGCGCTGGTTCCATTTTGCGCAACCTATATAGATGGTAACCGTGTGGTGAGTTTGAAATAGAATGGACCCCATTCGGAAGGCGTCATATTCAGTGATGTTCGGGCGGCTCGTTAGGGTCACTGAGGAAATTATGTGCACTCTTGTATGTGTGATAGAGTGTAGGTTGTTAACACAGGAGATGGTGGCTCCTTTGCAGGGCAGGAAGTTGGCGCTCACTGGTCGGGCTGAATTTGGAGGACGGGCCAAAGCCCACACCGAAAGGGTCTGTGCTCGTCATCCTGTGTGCTGTCTGTCCTCTCTCCCTCCTCTCTGCTCTTTGCGGTAGATCCAAGCTGTAAGGTTGTGTGTACCTGCCCTGCACCCTGCGTCTGCCCACATGATTTTCTGGGCGCCAAGTGTATTGATCATGCGACGTTCTGAGACCAGCTCCCTCATGAAGGCTGGATAGAGAGCCTTCCAAAATTAGAATGCTATGAGCTTTTAGCGGAGTTTGGCCTAGGAGTGGTCATCAGGTGAATCTCTCCTGGGCTATACAGGCAAGTATACGAGGGACAAGGGAAAAACCTGGAATAAGCGACATAACTGTTAGTACGATTTCGGCAGTACGCAGTCAGCCCGCTCCTAATCCACTAAAGGCCCAAGCTGTGCCCACGAATCCAATTATAGTCAGCCGTAGAGAGGGAAATGATATTGTGGCCGGGTAGACGAGGTGCGCACTTTACAGACATGCAGAATAATTCTCTCTTACTCCTCTTGTGATGTTCCTGTATAACTAAGCAAATCTGGGCCATTGCCACAAGTGTCCCCAATCAGATCTACTGAGGTGACTAGCTAATCTTAGGTTGGGTTCGCAGGAAAAAGAAAGGTGAGGCGCAGCAGCCAGAGTTATACCCTAAAAAACTAACCCTAGAGGCCTCAAGTACAACAAATGTCTATCAGTCAACTGTCACGCAGCAGTGGGGCACCACGTAAGCTAGGATGAGGCCCTCGTACGGATCAACAGAGGACAATTTCATTGACTGGTTACTCGTTTAAAGGCTTCGCAAAATATGGAGCGCGCCTTTGATTAGAAGACGCTTAAAACAGGATCCGTGCCAGAAAATCCAATAGAGCGGCAAAGCAAAGGACTCCAGGTAAAACGGCCTGCGTGTGTGTTGGTTCCTGGCGACCTTTCATCGGCTTTCTCCCAGCGTTGGGCGTGGGCCTTTAAGACAACGACTGACTACGCAGCTCGCTCGGCAAGCCTGAAAACACGTATTATTTCGTGGTCACCTATGTGCCCTTGGCATGTTTCCCTGTAAACTGGGAATTCCCGCGGCCAGTTTATTGCCTACTAATTACCTGCAGATACAACTAATGAGATCTATGCTAAGCGAATCACTTGCGGTCCTCATCTTATTGCCAACCCAATAGTGCGAGGGTCTGGCACTAGAAGTTGTGTTGAAGCTTTCATAACCATTAATTGGTGCACCGAGCGCCATTCTTTTTTCTACACTCTGGCGTTAGGCAGCCTGCAACACGCCAGATGTCTGAGATCACGGACAAGGCAGCACGGAGTGGCTAGACTGCCAGCGCCTGGGTGGCAGGGTCCTACACTGTCCAGTATGGGTCATGCAGTCAGTCCAGCAACTCACTGAGGCTCCACTTCAGGGTCAGAGAAAGGACGTATGCCATAAAACAACCTATGATAACGGAGAGGTTTTATGGATTCCCCTCTGCCCATATCTACTGAGATTCAGGGGTGCTGGGCTTAATTCTGTGGAACTCTGGCGCTCCCAAACACACCCCAAACTTGCATCAGGTCTTCTTCACTGTCCTTCTTCTAGCCCTGGCTCTTCTTCTAGATCCTGAACTTCCCCGACCCCTTCTCTCATGCAGGATCTCACACTGTAGCCCACGCTGACGCTCGATCCACAATCCAAGTGATTGAGCCATCACACAAGCTATAGCTCCAGTCTTGCTCAGATTTTCGCAATGTGCAGGCTAAGTAGAAGCCAGGCCAGACAAGGTAGCTCAGCAGGAAAGGAACTTCCTGCCAAACTTGAAGACATGAGTTCTAACCCCGGGACCCACATGGTAAGAAGAAAATGACTCTCACAACTTACCCTCTAACCGGCCATGATACACCACAAGCACACCTACGGTAAAGAGAATAACTCCTACAACTTATCCTCTGACCTTCACACACACAACACACACACACACACACAAATGTAATAAAATCTACAGACACAACAGAAGCTCAGAGGTAGAGCCCTTGTTTTAACAGGCACAAGGCCCTGGGTTCCAGCCTCAGCATCAAGACAGAAAACAGTAAACATTTTTTCTTTTTCTTTTTTTCTTCCCCCCCCCCCCCCCAGATGGGTTTTCTCTGTGTAACAGTCCTGGCTGTCCTGATCTCACTCTGTAGCCCAGGCTGGCCTCAAAACTCACTGAGATCCACCTGCCTCTGCTCCCAAATGCTGAGATTAAAGGGTGTGTGCCACCACAGCCGGCTTACACAGTAGACACTTTTAAATTGACCATTGTCCCACCAGCTTACCTTCTGTTCCTTGTGTGTGTAGCAGACAACTCAAACCATGCTCTAGCACTCAAACCATGCTCTGGCTGCACAGACTCCACATGGCCCTGGCCTGAGGCATCTTGAGTCCCTAAGCTCTCACTCCTGCCATCTTATCCATCTTTACTCTGCCCCTTACATCCCAGACTCCTCCTTGGCCCTCTCCATTCCCTAGATCTGGGTCATTCATCCTCTGAGCCTTATTCAGCTCCTCCTTTCCTATTAGCTTACAATTCAAAGGGATACAACTCCTCTAGTGAACTCACCCTCAGGCCTCCTACCATAATCTCCCACAAACACTCTGTTTGTTTGTTTTTTTGAGACAGGGTCTCAACCATGTAGCCCTAGCTGGCCTGAACTTGCTAAGTAGACTAGACTGCCTTGAACTCACAAAGCTCTGCCTGTCTCTGCCTCCTGAGTGGTAGGACAAAAGGCGTGCATCATCATGCTCAGCTCCCCTTTGCTTATGTGCTCATGGTCTGTCTCTTCCACCAAGGCTCCTGTAGGGCTTTATGAAAACTCAATTCTCCACACCTGAATGGTGCCTAGACTGTAGTCAGCATCAGCAGATGTTTCTAGAGTGAATGGACAATGCCAGGAGGGCCATGATCATCTATAAGAAGTGCTTTCTGGACCTGACACTTCCCAATCTCCCTGCCCACCCACACACCACTTTCTGATATGGTGAAACAGAATGCAATTGAATGTGCTTGATACTCCAT